>NC_140953.1:112669696-112872196 GCF_014529385.1 Adiantum capillus-veneris | reverse complement strand
TGAAGCGTGCAAGGCACGAGGAGGCATCTCAAAAAGAAGAGAAGATGAAAGGGAAGACCGAGTCTAGCAAGCAAGCAGCTAAACCACGGCGGAAGATAGACATCGTGGACTTCTCACTAGGTGAGTATGCACAACCCTATGACTTAGTTCAGGATGTGTTAATGCACGGCTTGAAGATAACTTGGCCCCAATTAATCCACCTTGCACCCAAAATGAGGAGGCAATGGATGAAAATGGTAAGTACCAGGAAATCAAGACCACGAATAGCTGGGGCTATCTCTGGGAGGGATCTCGATGACATCCTGACAACCATGGACGCTCACATCAAAGGGTAGCGGATTTCAAACGTCTACATAGATGGTGGCATGCAAATATGCGTCATGAGTGAAAAGATGATGCACCATCTAGGTCTAAAGGTAAGTAGGCCGGCACCTTGCCGAGCCAAGATGGCAAACAATGTAAGAGTAAAATGTGTAGGCATTGTAAATGTGGTCAAAGTAAAAGCATTCAATACAGAAGTGGAGGTAGACATCTTCATCATGCCACACAAAGGGGAGGGCTACCCCATCATTCTTGGAAGGCCTTGGCTTCTGGCTATGGAAGCTAAACAAGACTGGAGCACCGGGATGATCCAGATGAAGGATGCTAAAGGGAAGTCCATATTCTATGACATGAGGACTGGAAAGCAGCGCAACATGATCTTGGAGGCTTTAGAAGACGAGTCCACCAATGACTACTCGTCTACCTCAGGAGAAGACACAACCACTACCGACGGGAGTGACAATAGCATCGAAGTAATGGGAGTCATTCTTAAAAACCCAGACAGATTAACGCAATCTGAAGCAACCTCGGCAAACCAAGAGGGATCATCAAGTATGTAGTCATTGGAGGATGCAGGTAAGCTACAAAAAATGCTCTCAAATGAGTTAACCAATGAAGAAAGGAAGGAGTACGTCTCCATGTTAGGAAACTTCACTAATTTGTTCATTGATGGCTATGATAAGATCACAGGAATTACAGTAGTGCAACACCACATAAAGCTCAAGGAAGGTAGTAAACCCGTAGTACAAAAGCTCAGAAGACTTGGAGTAATCCAACAAGAGGCATTGCTTAAAGAAGTGAGAAGTTTGCTACAAGCAAGTTTCATCTACCCTATCGAAGACTCAGAATGGGTCTCCCCAGTAGTAGTCACACAAAAAAACAAGGTAAGTGGAGAGTCTGTGTGGATTATAAACCCCTCAATGCAGCCATGAAGAGAGACCACTTTCCCCTCCCATTCCAGGATGAAATACTCAATGAAGTGGCAAGTCACGAATGCTACACAATATGCGATGGCTACTCAAGATACTTCCAGATTAGCATTGCGGAGGAGGATCATAAGAAGACAACCTTCATCACACCTTGGGGATGTTTTGCCTACAGAGTGACGCCGTTTGGCCTCACTAACGCCCCGGCCATGTTTCAACGCAATGTGACTTTTGTTTTCCAACCCTACTTTGGAACATCAATATGGGTTTTCATAGATGATTTTTGCATCTATAGCTCACAAGCCCTTCATTTAAGCAAATTCTATGATGGCTTAACCAGGCTGCAAACCTTGGGTGGCCAACTCAACGTGGATAAGTGTCACATTGGTGAGAGCAAAGTCACTCTCCTTGGTCATGTAATTTCAGCAAAGGGAATCGAGGCTGACCCTAGCAAGATTCAAGCTCTGGTATCTTTATCCCACCACCGCCAAGCAGCTGGTTTCTTTCCTTCAGAAGGTAAGATACTTAAGAAGGTTCATTCACCTGCTATCTTAAGTGGTCCTTCCCCTACAACAACTCACCCAGAGGGATGTTTTCTCATGGAGTGAAGAGAATGAACAACAATTTACTGAGGTGAAGCAAATCCTAGCTAAGCTTCCCACTATTTCACCTCCTAAGTGGGACGAGCCATTTTATGTGAACCCTAGTGTGGGAAATGATACACTAGGAGTAGTGCTAATGCAAAAGGATCCCAAAACTTCTTTCATGTGCCCTATTTACTTCTCTAGTCGAGTCATGACCCCATCAGAAAAAGGATTTACCGGAGTAGAACACATGGTTCTGGCACTAATGTTTGCTACCACAAAGTTCCGCTCCTATCTCCTGCCTAGACCATTTGTAATCCTGACAATGGAAGAGGTTTTCCCATATGTAATGCGACACATGGATGTCTCATCTAGGATCTCAAAGTGGTTAATTAGACTACAAGAGTTTGACTACACCATGCAAGTAGAAAACTCCACCAGGTCTAGTTTAACGGGAATTCTCACTCATCGCCATTATGAGAAGAAGCTAAAGGTCAACACGGAAGTAAAGGAAGGAACACGAGCAAGAGAAAGTCGTAAGCTAGAGAGAGCATACAAGAGAACAATGGATCGGTCTGCAGCAGACATGGTCATTTTCAATGAACAGCAAGAAAGAGCATTCTCCATGGGGCAGTTATTACACTCCCACTCCAACAATGAAGCAGAATATGCAGCCCTAATCCTTGGGTTGGAACAATGTATTTCACAGAAAATTTAGCACCTAAATGTGTTCGGCGACACTTTGCTTTTGATAAGGTAGATAAATGGCACATGGGAGTGCAAAAATTAGGTTTTACTTGGTCAACTTCGCCAAGTTAAGGACCTTCTGAAGAAGTTTGAAGCAGTGAATCTCTTCCATGTCCCCATAGCAAAAATTCAAGAGGCAGATGCACTAGCTAAAGAAAGAATACAAGATGTTCCCGTAGGAGCAATCAAATTAAAACTACCCCTCTTCCAGGGTAGTGATGCTATGCCTGATATCATCAGCTTTCTAGATACAGGAGAATCTCCAGCAGGACACACCAAAGGCCGAAAACAATGGCTGGTAAGGAAGGCTACTAGGTACCGCCCTATAGACGACCACTTCTATTGTAAGGGCAAAGATCAAATTCTCAGGCGGGGTGCCAACCTCCAGTGAAATCACAGAGGTAATTTCAAGTTGCTATGATGACGTCTGCGGCGGTCGTTTTGTTCTAGATATCACCAGTAGGAAGATTCTACTGGCAGGATACTTTTGGCCTAGTTGGAACAGAGATGTACACCATTGGTGTAAAACATGTAAGGCTTGTCAAGTAGCTAGTGATCACACGTTAACCTACGAGCCACAAACCCCTATCATTTCATATGGTCCTTTTGAGAAATGGGGAATAGATGCACGGTCCCTTACCAAGGGCCCAATCAGGTAAATTGTACATCATAGTGGGTGTAGACTACATGACGCGATGGGCAGAAGCAACGGCCACCACCGCATTACAGTACAAGAGGTGGCAAAGTTCATTTTTGAACATATCGTTTGCCGTTTTTCCCTCTAGTGCTCAAGTTTTGCCTTCTTTTGTACATAAGTTGAAGTATCTATCAAGCTTCTTTGGGATGTTGTCCCAATACGCATACCCTCTCCAAAAGAGAGCTCTATAGGTACATGGGCTCCAAAGGGATGGTGAAGCTCAAGAAGTGTAAGATCAAGGGAATCCTTTGTCAGTTTCATACAGTGTGTCCACCCAACCAGGAGGGTGACTTCTATATTGCTATATGATAGGTACCGTAGCCATAAGGGCGATATTGTTGCAAAAAGTGATAAGGAGTTAAAAGTCGGTTTATTTCAAGTGCAAGGTAATTAATCTAGGAGAGGCAACTTATATAGAAGCAGAGAAGTGGGTGATGGCTCTAGTCTTTGCTTTTGCAGGAAATTTAAGGTGTATCTCATTGTTCGTAAATTTTATGTGTTGACGGCTAACAATATGTTTCCTAAGGTGATTTTGCATCTAAAGCCAGTGAAGTGGATCATAGAGTGGGTGATAGAGTTACAGGAGTTCAAGTTTGAGTTCAAGGTTGACCATACAAGTCAATCTCATTTGGCAGACATTTTGGTCAACAAAGAAGAGAAATTACAGCCTATCCAAGGGGGTGTGAGACGAAGCCAAGGAAGAGCCTAACATGGTAGGGGCATTTACCTTATGGTTTGATGGTGCTTATAGGAAGGTGATACAAAAAGCTGGTGGAGGTGTGGTGATACGAGCTACATGTGGCACAATGGTTTTTTTGAGCGTTATGATTTAGAGATTTTCCACACCAATAACGAGACTGAATAGCTCACTTTGCACTTAGGCTTGAAGCTGAGTGTGTGGATTTCAGCATATCCACGTTGATAGTGAAAGGTGATGCTCTATTGGTTCATTAAATAGCTGCTAAGCCAATGGAAGGTGAAAAGGGACTCTTTGAAGCATTGGTTTTATGTTATTAAAAATTGTTGAAGTTTTTTGAAGAAGTTCAACTCAAGCATATCAAGAGGGAGTAGAATCGCGAGGCAGATCAACTTGCAAGCAACAAGGTGTACATGAAAGTCACATGTATATACGTAGCTCCAGCCACTTATGTGGGTCGGGAAACGTTGCGGGAGATTGAAGACTTACTAGGCACCGGTCAATGTTTTGAAGAGGTGTCCAAGTTACGAAAGAAAAGAATGGTGCAAAAATATTGTAAGTTTACCTTGATAGCCAGGGACCTGATGGTTTATGGAAGGGATGAAGTGTTGCAAATAGTGTTGTACAAAGAGGAGGTCGAGATGGTGTTGCAGCAATTCCATGAAGAGAGTGGACATCAAGGTCAAGACCAAGTCCTATTTCAAGTTTTGCGAGCTGGTTTTTGGTGGCATTCTGTAGTGCGAGATCTTCACTACTGGTGTAAAACCTGCCATGAATGTCAAACAATGGGAGAAAGAAGGTTAATAGCAGAATTAAAAGGCGCTATCTTAGCCCAAAATGATTTTGAAAAATGGGGTTTGGATACCATCCTTCCATTCCCAAAGTCATCAAGTGAGAAGAAGTACATTGTGGTAGCTATCGACTACCTTACCAGGTGGGTAGAGGTGAAGGCCGTGAAAAAGGTGAATACTACTGTGGTGGCTCAATTTGTCTTTGATAACCTTTGATTCCATTTTGGGGTACCGTGGGTACTCGATTTTGATAGAGGGCAAGGATTTAAGAGAAAACCGATGAAAGAATTAGTGGAGAAAATGGGCATCCAACATAGGTTTTTCTCGCCATACCATCCTAAATGCAATGGTTTGGTGGAGAGTGCAAATGGACAAATTGTAAACATGCTAACTAAATATGTTTATAAGAAGGAAGTAGAATGGGAGGCAAATCTTGAGAAATGCTTATGGGCTACAAGACCTCATACAAAGTAGCCACTAATTTCACTCTGTTCAAATTGGTATATGGAAAAGAAGCGGTGTTGCCAGTGCACACACAATTAGGGGCTTTAAAGGGAGCATGGCGAGTCGATGCCACACAACAGGAGTTGTTACAAGATCAACTTACCAACCTTGAGACCTTGTCGATGGATCGAGAGGCAGAAGCATACTTCTATACAAAGCAGCGGGAGAAGCACATTGCAAAATTCAACCAGAGCTTGTCATATAAGAAGCTAGAAGAAGGGGATTTGGTCA
Source organism: Adiantum capillus-veneris (assembly GCF_014529385.1). Taxonomy (NCBI): domain Eukaryota; kingdom Viridiplantae; phylum Streptophyta; class Polypodiopsida; order Polypodiales; family Pteridaceae; genus Adiantum; species Adiantum capillus-veneris. Next base: position 112,866,698 of record NC_140953.1, on the reverse strand, counting down.
TGAAGTATGAGAGTTATTTGGACTTTACCATCTAGAAAAAGTTCAAAAGAAGTGGACAGGTCCGTACAAAGCGCAAAAGGCTTTTCCAAACGGAACCTATGGCAATTAGTGCGAACAAATGGTAAGCTACTTAGAAACCGGGTGATCCGGGGGCAGCTTACGATGTACTTTGACATGAGTCTCGTAGCGGATGTGAGCCAAATTATAGCTAGAGGGGCTAAGCAACCCACCTAGACAGGATTCAATGTGATGGCCATGCAATTTTTTACACATTGTATATATGGTCATGCTTTCCTCAGCTTGTTTGAGTGCTAGCATAGTGATGCAATTTTCAAGTTTAATAAAAATTGCTTTTGGTTGAATATAAATGTTCAACAAGGGGTGGGCAATGATGGTACCAACAAATTTGGTCCGTACAATGGAGTGTTATGCAGAGCTGGAGATGTTGGTAAGTGTAAGGGGCAGAGATAAGCAACTACAAAGAGCCTAGGCAAACAGGTAACAACTGATATGTATGCTTTTTGTGGCTTTATAGGCCAAAAGGGTTTTAGATTGGGCTTGAGAGGGTGGCAAGTGAAGAATGTCCGAGGTGATATTTTTTGGCCTAAATATGTAGAGCTTAAAATGTTGAAGGAACGGGTCCAAACGGCTCTTCAAACAGATCCACAGAGCCCAAGATATGGAGCCTTGAAGTTGGGAATGATTGTAGATTTGAGACGGATGGGGCAGGTGATGCCAGGTAGTTCGAGCCAAATTGGGTCTATGGGCATGTAGTGCTTGATTTATGGAGCATGCTGGTCTTTTTAGATCGGCAATTGGAGCCAGGATGAGAGAGATATTAGCAGAAGAAGGTTTGACGGGGGTCGATTCTGGGCCACTTTGACTACCTTGGTCGATGTGCTATCTAATGTTTTTAGAGCCTCACCAGGGTTTGGGTGTCAAGTACACTGCATATGAAGGCCGGAAGAACAAATGTCGGGTAACTCTCCCACAGCCAACACTTTGACTTGTCCATGCTTCGGCTCTTCCTCTAGTTTGGACACCATATTCATCAACTGTTCAAAAGTACAATATACTTTCCTCCCAATCAGATCTTCCTTTAAACTGTAAGCTATTTGGCCTTCTCTCAAATGTAAAGCTGCTACTTCAAAGCATCTACAGGGTCTTCCCTTCCTCATGGCCTCTGCATATTCACCCTCTTTCTCTTTCCCTTTCTTTTTGCTAGGACCTGGTGCAGCATAGCCTACCCTCTCTCTTTTGCCTACGGGCAACACATTTGCTTCTTTCTTTTCAACCCGCACAATACTCACATGAACACCAGAGGTTGAGGCCTGATTTTCCTATTCAGTACCTTGATCTCCCTGTATATCCAATGCATAATCATTATCTCTGTTAGGAATTTGCTGGGGGAGTGGAAAGATATCACCTCCCATACTTGTTGGCTTTGAACAATAAGTACTAATATGACCAAGTTCACCACAATTATAAAAGGTAGGGATGAATCTTCTCTGTGGTTCAAAACCGCCTTTTCCACGAGCCGTATTAGCATTAGGATGTTTTTACATGGTCACTTCCAAGACTTGCAGGGCTATGTACACATATATACATGAGGCTGGTAGGCAAGATTTTTGGCATGACTTAGTGACTTTATGATCATCCAAAAAATTCATGACAATGTGTATATTAGAACAAGAAAGTCCATACTTGTGTACAAGATGGCACAATTGCCAACCAATACATGGATAGAAGAAGATTGGAGGAGAGAATCCTCTATCTCTTCAGTTTAATGAGAGAGAGAGAAAGAGGTGGGGGTCGGGGATTTGAAAAAGAGTACAATGAACAATAGCACAAGGTCTTGGGACCTATGCTACAAGTCTTTGATGATTTAAGTGCGTGCTCACGCACACACACACACACACACACACACACACACACACACACACACACACACACACACACACACACACACACACACACACACACACACACACACACACAGTGACAATTGAAGAACAACCGCAAGTGCTTTCAGATTTATATCCATAGTCTTGAACTCAAGTGAACATTGCATGTGTGTGTGTGTGTGTGTGTGTGTGTGTGAGAGAGAGAGAGAGAGAGAGAGAGAGAGAGAGAGAGAGAGAGAGAGAGAGAGAGAGAGAGAGAGAGAGAGAGAGAGAGAGAGAGAGAGAGAGAGAGAGAGAGAGAGAGAGAGATATTTATTGGAGAATCACTAATAGAACTTATGTATTATCTGATGAGTGTTAAAATTAAGAGGTGTTACAAGTGACCTCAAAGTTATAGTCAATAAGTCTTCTTTAACTCAAGATGTATGTGTGGAGAGAGAGAGAGAGAGAGAGAGAGAGAGAGAGAGAGAGAGAGAGAGAGAGAGAGAGAGAGAGAGAGAGGGAGGGAGAGAGAGAGGTGTTACGAGTGACCTCAAAGTTATAGCCAATAAGTCTTCTTTAACTCAAGATGTATATGTGGAAAGAGAGAGAGAGAGAGAGAGAGAGAGAGAGAGAGAGAGAGAGAGAGAGAGAGAGAGAGAGAGAGAGAGAGTTCTATGATCTTCATCAAAGGTGACCCTAGCTATAGCATACATGAGTGCATGCAATGGTGCATAAGTCTACCTTAATTCCTTTCTCGTGTTGGTGTTATCGTCATTAAACAGATTGAAAAATGTATTATTATATATGATAAAAAATTATACATTGATGGAGCATCCAATGTATAATTGATATTACATGACATGAACATAAGTCCATAATTGATCTTTTTGTGCTTTGAACATAAGTTAGTTTCATAAGAATAAAGGCCATGTTTTTATTTCCCACCGCATCAACACACTGGTCACACACTAGTACTTAATAATTTTGAAGAACTAGTCCCCTTTATAATTGGACTTTGCTTGGCATGCTGATGCATGGTTTTTAGGACCCCTTCTAAAGATGCAATAAAGGCACAATCAGTTTTTGGGGAGATGAGGATACTCTAGTCCAAGGGATCTCGAAAGAGAAGAAAAATCTACTTCACAAGCACCAACGAGTAAAAAGTGCCATGGACAGAAGATACGTGGGAACGAGCTCTTATGCATGCCTAAAACCTATATCTTACAGAATAGCCCATTCTAGGTGTGAATTTCTAGTGAAATTTACACGAGGATGTTCGTGTGGACTCACAGCACAGCATACTCCGTTTTCACTTTTTTACCGACAGTAAATAATTTTTACCACAGTAAATATTTTTTACTTACAGTAAATATTTTTCACCTACATGGTAAATACAAATCACTTTTTACCTACAGTAACTTTTTTTACCCATGGTAAATATTTTTTACTGCACCATAAGTATTTGGTAGGTAACAGTTCACTGTTACTAGAAGCAGTGATTGGGCATCAACAATGCAGTTACAGGAGGAGAAAAGGAGAAAATCTTATGGTAAAGGTGAGTCAACAGGGATAAAGACTTTTGAGTTGAAAAGAGACATGCTGATTTTTTCAAAGAACACATGTCAAAAGAAGCCATGGTTGGGGATTTTTTGAGAATTTGATATTCAGGAGGACCCAACTGCCACCCCCCCCCGCAGGTCCCCCCCTGACATGTGCAGAACCTCCAGTTTCAACAGCCACCTTACCTGCTCTTAAATGCTGGTCAAGGCCTTATCCCCATGTGTCACAATCAAAAAAATCAGCATTTACCCTCCCCTCTCACATCACTCTAGAGAATATCTTGATGGTGACATATCAGGTGACCTCAATCTGTTGACCACCCTAAGCAAAATGTAACCCCAATCAATGGATTTAAGCATGTTTATCCCTAATCCTAAACCCTCTCAGAAACCTATATAAGGAGGCCTTCTCTCACTCAAAACCAACACTTCACCCACTTCACCAAGGAACGAAGCTATGACGACATTGCTCACAACGAGGAGCTATGGATGGAGCTCTACTCTCTCTCCCTCTCTCTCTCTCCCTCTAGTATGCTACATTACTAGTCCTAAAACCTAAATAAGGATTCTTCTCTCATGCTCCATGGCCACCATCCTCGCCATCATTCTCTAAGGTATTGATGTGTTGCTAGTAGGATCATACCTACTTGCTGGGTTGATTGTTTTTGACAAGGGATTATGCCATCCTTGGCTTGCTTCTCTATATCCTTGTTATGTATGATCAGATGCCGTTGTATTGTTAAGCTGATGTCTTGTGTATATATATGCTACATAAGGTCCCTAAGCTTCGTTTCTATGTGTTTTGCCATATGTTTTGATGCCATCATAATGCCAGAAGTCTGACTTGCCTATGTGAACTATGTGTGAGGTCCCTAAACCTCTTAATTTAGGGTGGTGCCCCTTTGTTTTGTTCTTTGCTTGTTTGCATGAGGCGTGGTTTGTGGAGTGTGCACGAGTATAGAGACACCCGATTGCACTGCTCTTTTTCCCGCTATCATTTTGGTGCCCCCACTGAGGAGGGCTACACAGACCTTCAGTCCACAAGCAATGAAGATGTGCAATCTACAACATGGACGAATGGCGTGAGGAGTTTGCAAATTGGAGAACAGAAGAGGAGGAGGCTTTAGAGGCCTTAAAAGCTTTCATCGAGGTCTTGTTACCAGGTTGCGGTGTCATTGAAATTCAAGAAGTAAGTTCTTCTACATGCCTTGTTCGTGATCGTCGCCAACGAAGGAGAGTGAGAAGAAGAGCTTGATATACCTCTCCTCTCAACCTATGAGTGCTCCAGAAACCTCCAACGCACACAAGATTGAAATATTCTACATCAACATACACGAAGGTACTGTGACACACATTAAGGGAAGAGAAAGCATCACCAGACCTCTCTTTCCTGAGGAGCCGACTAAGAGGAGGAAGATCACCTCTACACCTAAGTGGCCCAAGGCCGCAGCGCGTGCTCAAGCATAAGGTAACATTTGGCTTAATCTCATTAATAAGGGATTACATGACCACTACAGGCAAGAAAAAGGCTAGTGAGCAACCAACTTCAACCTCCAACTTGCAACCACGACTCTCACCCCTAAATCCTCCTGAAGCAAAGAGGCGAAGGCTTGCCTACAAGATTGCCGCCCGTCTGCGAGTGCTCCCAGTGCACTTTGTGAATCCAGACACCACCAATCCCAAGCCAACCTCCTGTCCGCGTGAAGATCACTTTGGATATTGTCCCAAGTGCTTTGGAGACCGGGTGAAAAGCCTCCCTGCCCTACCTTTGCTGCTAATTTTCAAGAAGTTATCTCAATCTAAGGAAACTATCTTAGTTGATGATGTGCTGCACATTAATGGTGTCACTTTCATTCGTCATGCTGATTATGGTAATAGCATCCAATTGTTGCTTGCTAAAAGGCTCAGCATTGTACAAAGTGTTTCCATCACGCCTTACGTCTTCACAGATGCATCAGGAAGAGTCGAAGTGATCCGAGTTGCTGACCTTCTGTGGCTGATCAGGCTCATTGGTCCCAAGGTGGTGCAACTAAGCTAGGCTTTTGTGTGTAAGTATGGATGCCAATAATGAGAATGATGATCCCCGCATGTTTCCTTTCCATTTTGTGCGTCATATCCGTGTGAATATTTGTATTGATAGAAAAATCTTTTATCAGCAAAGAATAGCCCTGTTGTTTGGAGCCAAGAGACTTGGGGAAATCTTGCGCTCTCCTCATCCTGTCATTCTACCCTTACTAGACTATTACCATTCCTTTGATGTGTCGATCTTCATCCTATTTTGAGCTAAGTTGTGCTAAAGCTCCAAATTGTAATTACCATACTCTATTTTAAAATAAATTGGAGCTGTTTGTGTAATTGTTTACTCTCTCACTTATGGACTTCCCTAATTTTTATGGTAAGCTTGGGGAGGTTGCTCCAGACTTTTTGGATAATTTGGAAATGGCCTTTCTGGTATCGGGAAGGGATGACGAAGCTACTAAGTTAAGGGCCTTTCCTTTGGTCTTGAGGGAAGGTGCAAAATTATGGTATCAAACTTTGGCACTTGAAGAAAGAAGAGACTGGGAGTCCTTAAAGATGGCCTTCATCGAAGAATTTCGCCGCCATGAGCCTCCAGAGGAGATATGGAGACAGTTCTTAGAGCTACGCCAAACATCACCCAATGACTATAGAAGCTATGAAGGAAAGTTTTCCAACCTGTGGGAGAAATGGTGTGCATCACTAGGTGAAGGAGAAAGGGCGCCAGAATGCCTAAAGAAGGACTGTTTCCTGGCAGGGCTTTACCCCATCCTTTGAGAAAAGGTAAAAGGTAAATTCCCAGATACCTTTGATAAAGCTATGACTTATGCAAGGGAGAAGGATAGGAAGTTAAAATTCCAAGCTCAACTACAAGGGGGAATGGAGCCTCCACTGCTAGCTCAACCTACGGCAAGGGTAGTAGCAGGGACAGGACCAACAGACCAAGAGTCCTCTCAACAAGAATTACTTCAACAAATCACCAATCAACTAGAGAGCCTGTCCATCAATCTGGTTCAAGGTGTAAGGGCTCCCCAGCCAGGAAATGAACGAAATAGACAAGAAGGACAAAGGCAAGCACGTGAGTACATTTGCTACAACTGTGGAGAGGTAGGTCACGGCATGTATTATTGCCCCCATCCATGACGCTATCAAGGAAATGGTAATCAAAGACGGCCTCCTCGCCAGCAAGTCACTCCTCCTCGAGGTAGGCCACTAAATGGACAAAATGCACATGTGGCTCCACCAATCCAAATATTGAGACCCCCTCTTCCACCACCACAAGCACCAGCAGAGATCCCTCCACTACCATCGGGAGGGGAGGACAGGGCTGTCTCTGTCATAAGTCTTGACAATGGTAAGGATAAAGGGAAAGAAAAAATGGAGGAAGCTGTTGCCATGCCAATAAAGAGAGTTAGGAGACAAAGAACTGATGAAATGGAAGCTTCAGAGCCGGATAAAGGGAATGAGGGTTCCTCCCAAGTGATAGGAGACAAGAAAAGGAAGAGTAGGTCAGGGAGGCACATAGGAGTAGAAGACTTTCCACTTGGGGTAGGATCCATAACTTACGACCTGGTAGCAAATGTGAGTAAGCAAGGACCAAAGATTTCATGGCAGCAACTCCTCCACATTTCCCCAAAGATGCGTAGAACCTGGTCTAAGATGGTCAGCACCAGGAGGGCTAAGGCAAAGTCAGTTGGGTCTATTAGTGCAAGAGGCATGAAGGATATCGTGCCAGTCATTGATGTAGAGATTAAGAGTGAGCGAGTCTCCAATGTGTACGTAGATGGTGGAGCCGAGATTTGTGTTATGACAGAGAAATTAATGCACAGGTTGGGTTTGGAAGTAAACGAGCAAACTTCCTTACAAGCTAAGATGGCAAATAATGTAAGGGTGGCTTGTGTGGGAAAGGTTAATGGAGTGAAGGTTTCATCTTTTGGTGTTGCAATCTCAATTGATGCTTATGTGATCCCAACTAAGGGGGAGGGCTATCCGCTAATCCTTGGAAGACCTTGGCTTATGGCTATGAAAGCTAGGCAAGATTGGGAGACAGGTTCCCTTAAATTGCGACCAAATCATAAGGTAGGTGGCAAGCAACAAAAAATTGTGTATGACATGAAGCAGGGTAGACAACAAGACCTAGAGATGGAGACTTCTATGGATGAATGGAGCACAAGCAACTGCTCTTCATCTGAGGATGAGTCATCTGAGGAGGATGCTAGCTCTTTGGAAGTCATGGGTATAATACTGCGAAACCCAGAAGGAGAAGGTGGTCAAGACTCTCTAAACAAGAAAGAAGCCACATGCTTAGAGGAGATGCTAGCTAAGGACCTACTAGAAGAAGAGAGAGAACCCTATTTGCAGGTACTAAAGAAGCATGCTGGCCTCTTTATAACTGATTACGAGCACATTAAAGGAGTGACGATAACCCAACACCATATCCAATTAAAGGAAGGTGCCAAACCAGTGGTGCAAAGGCTAAGGAGATTAGGGCTAGTGCAACAAGATGCACTCTTAAAAGAAGTAAAAAGATTACTCAAGGCAGGATTTATCTACCCAGTGGAAGATTTTGAGTGGGTGTCTCCAGTTGTGGTAGCACCAAAGAAAAATGGGAAGTGGAGGGTATGTGTGGATTACAAGACTCTAAACACAGCCACAAAAAGGGACCATTTTTCTTTGCCTTTTCAAGATGAAATACTAAATGAAGTGGCTGGTCATGAAAGGTACACAGTGTGTGATGGGTACTCAGGCTACTTCCAAATTAGAATTGCAGATGAAGACCAAAGAAAGACTACCTTCATAACACCTTGGGGGTGTTTTGCTTATAGAGTTATGCCTTTTGGTTTAACTAATGCCCCAGCTACTTTCCAGAGGTTTATGAACTTGGTGTTTCAACCTTACTTTGGTAAGTCCATACGAGTCTTCATTGATGATTTTTGCATTTACAGCTCTAGGGAAGTACATCTGTCCAAGGTTGATGAAGGTTTCACCCGTCTAGCCCAATTGGGTGGGCAATTGAATAAAGACAAGTGCCACATAGGTGAGAGCAAGGTCACTCTACTAGGCCATGTTGTGTCTCAAGATGGTATTGAGGCTGACCCTGAAAAGGTAAAGACATTGTTAGCTTTACCTACTCCTTCAAACGTGAAGCAACTAGTCTCCTTCATTCAAAAGGTTCGGTACATGGGACGATTCATACATCTCCTTTCTCAGGCAATCTATCCTTTGCAGCAGCTCACTAAACACACTACATTGACATGGAGTGAGGAGGGTGAAAGGTGCTTTCAAGAAGTTAAAACCATTTTGAGCTCATTGCCTGTCGTCCTACAACCCACATGGGGTGAATTATTCTATGTAAATCCTAGTGTAGGTCCAGAAGCTCTAGGAGCTGTCTTGATGCAAAAAGACCCAAAGACATCTCTCATGAGACTAGTCTACTTCTCTAGTAGAGTGATGACAGCTGCTGAAAAGGGTTTTAGCGCAACTGAGAAATTGGTGCTAGCTCTTAAGTTTGCAGTGGAGAAGTTTCGGGCTTACTTACTTCCGAGACAATTTGTGGTGATCACAACTGAGGAGGTTTTTCCATATGCCCTACAACACATGGAATTGTCTCAAAGAATAGCAAAGTGGGTGGTGCAGCTTCAAGAGTTTGACTACACACTACAAGTAGCGGATTCCACCCGTGCTTGTTTGGCAGATGTCCTCACACAAAGGTGTTATGAGAAGGCCAAGAAAGAGGCACCTAGTAAGGTACCGCCTATCCCGAAGCTTGAAGTTCTACTAGGAGCACACAGTCTGTATTTTGATGGGGCTTACAAGAGGACCAAAGACAAGGCATCAGCAGGCATAGTAATATTAGGTCCAGAGAAGGAGAAGATCTTTGCAAAAGGGTTTCATCTAAAAGAGGTTCATTCTAACAATGAGGCAGAGTACCATGCCCTTGTTTTAGGGCTGCAATGTTGTCTTTCTCAGGGCATCACAAAGCTAAATGTTTTTGGTGACTCCATGTTGATTGTTAAGCAAATGGTTGGTGTATGGGCCTGTAAAAATGACAAATTGTCTGTTAAGATGAGGGAAGCAAAGGCCTTGTTGAAGGGTTTTAAAGAAGTTCGAGTGCACTTTGTACCTAGAGATCAAAATCGAGAAGCAGATGCCTTAGCAGGTGAAGAACTACAAACTCTCATAGTAGGTGCTATCCTTGTGAAAAGTCCTTTATACCATGGAAAGGAGGAGCTGCATGATTTATTTTACTTTCTTGAGCATTGTGAAGCACCCTCTGGTATGAGTAAAAGTGAACGTAGGTGGTTGGCAAAAAAGGCTACCAGCTATAGCTTAGTGAATGAGGACTTGTATTGTAGAGGGAAAGATGCTGTCTTAAGGAGAGTTCCTGCATCCCAAGAGATAAAGGATATTTTGTTTAGTTGTCATGAAGGTGTGTGTGGTGGCCACTTTGCACAAGAGATTACTAGCAGAAAGATTTTACAAGCAGGGTTCACGTGGCCAAGCCTCCATCGAGATGTACAACATTGGTGCCGCACATGTGAGGTTTGCCAAAAAGCTGGACCAAGGCGTCTTACCCATGAAAATCAACATCCAATCAAAACCTATGGGCCATTTGAAAAATGGGGGATAGATGCAATAGGGCCACTACCTTGCACTCAATCAGGGAAGGAATACATCATTATGGGGGTGGAGTACATGACCAGATGGGCAGAAGCTCGTCCCACAAAGCGCATCACAGCCAAGGACGTGAGTGATTTCATTTTTGAATGCCTTTGTTGCCGTTTTGGCACACCTTTGGAGATTCTCTCGGATAGGGGACCGGGATTTCGAGCTGATTTAGTCGGGCAATTGATGAGCAAGTTAAAAATCAAGCGCAGGCACTCTACACCATACTACCCTCAGTGCAATGGTCTTGTGGAAAAGGTAAATGGTCTTATATGTAAAATCATCACTAAGCAAGTGCATTTACATCCTAAGGCATGGGACAAACACCTAGATGCAGCACTTTGGGCCTACAGAATATCCTTTAAAACATCCTTGGGGTATACACCTTTTCACTTGGTTTACGGGCAAGAGGCACTATTGCCTATAGAAGTGGAGCTAGCGAGCCTTCGAGTTCTAAAAGCACATCAAGAGGATAGTCAAGAGAAGCAGGTGGAAGGAAGAATCATCGATTTGGAGAGGTTAGGGCTAGATCGAGAGTCAGCAGTGAAGTACTATGCAGCCCAGGCAGAGAAGAAACGAAAGAAGTTCAATCGCAACCTTGTCAAGAAAGGTATCAAGGAAGGTTCTTTAGTGCTCAGATACGACAATCGCTTTGATCGCAGGAAGGATGGCAAGTTCTTGCTTAAGTGGGAAGGCCCTTTTGTAGTGATACAGAGGTTCTCAAATGGTAGTTACCAACTAGGTGACCTAGATGGTAAGGTACATCAGACCCCGGTAAATGGTTGGCGATTGAAGGCCTACCAATGTCGTCTTTCACAGCCATATGCTGGTGAAATCAATGCTAAAGATGGTTCAGAGGAGAGCTCATCATATTCGAGCTCCAACTAAGGTAACAATCATGTACATAGTCGTTTCAAAAAAAAAAAAAAAAAAGGAAAAAAAGAGAAGAAAAAAAGAAAAAAAGAGAATGCTACCAGTGAAAGCGGATATTGACAATGGATGGGGTATGGCTTTCAAGGGTCTAGGAGACCGGTTGTTAGTCATGGATGGATACAATTATTCATCAGAAAGGACTAAACAGGGTGCATCAGCCAAGAAAGCAGTAACATGGCAAATTCAATTGGTACCAGGTGGGTAAGTATTCAAGAGAACCCTATTGTAGCACAACCTACAGCTAGAGGCATCAAATACCTCTAGCTTAAGGGGGAGGGCTATATGATGCATGGTTTTTAGGACCCCCTATGAAGATACAATAAAGGCACAATTAGTTGTTGGGGAGATGAGGATACTCTAGTCCAAGGGATCTCGAAAGAGAAGAAAAATCTACTTCACAAGCACCAAAGAGTAAAAAGTGCCATGGACAGAAGATACGTGGGAACGAGCTCTTATGCATGCCTACAACCTATATCTTACAGAATAGCCCATTCTAGGTGTGAATTTCTAGTGAAATTTACACGAGGATGTTCGTGTGGACTCATAGCACAGCATACTCCGTTTTCACTTTTTTACCGACAGTAAATATTTTTTACCACAGTAAATATTTTTTACTTACAGTAAATATTTTTCACCTACATGGTAAATACAAATCACTTTTTACCTACAATAACTTTTTTTAACCATGGTAAATATTTTTTACTGCACCATAAGTATTTGGTAGGTAACAGTTCACTGTTACTAGAAGCAGTGATTGGGCATCAACAATGCAGTTACAGGAGGAGAAAAGGAGAAAATCTTATGGTAAAGGTGAGTCAACAGGGATAACGACTTTTGAGTTGAAAAGAGACATGCTGATTTTTTCAAAGAACACATGTCAAAAGAAGCCATGGTTGAGGATTTTTTGAGAATTTGATATTCAGGAGGACCCAGCTGCCACCCCCCCCCGCAGGTCCCCCCCTGACATGTGCAGAACCTCCAGTTTCAACAGCCACCTTACCTGCTCTTAAATGCTGGTCAAGGCCTTATCCCCATGTGTCACAATCAAAAAAATCAGCATTTACCCTCCCCTCTCACATCACTCTAGAGAATATCTTGATGGTGACATATCAGGTGACCTCAATCTGTTGACCACCCTAAGCAAAAAGTAACCCCAATCAATGGATTTAAGCATGTTTATCCCTAATCCTAAACCCTCTCAGAAACCTATATAAGGAGGCCTTCTCTCACTCAAAACCAACACTTCACCCACTTCACCAAGCAACGAAGCTATGACGACATTGCTCACAACGAGGAGCTATGGATGGAGCTCTACTCTCTCTCCCTCTCTCTCTCTCCCTCTAGTATGCTACATTACTAGCCCTAAAACCTAAATAAGGATTCTTCTCTCATGCTCCATGGCCACCATCCTCGCCATCATTATTGATGTGTTGCTAGTAGGATCATACCTACTTGCTGGGTTGATTGTTTTTGACAAGGGATTATGCCATCCTTGGCTTGGTTCTCTATATCCTTGTTATGTATGATCAGATGCCGTTGTATTGTTAAGCTGATGTCTTGTGTATATATATGCTACATAAGGTCCCTAAGCTTCATTTCTATGTGTTTTGCCATATGTTTTGATGCCATCATAATGCCAGAAGTCTCACTTGCCTATGTGCACTATGTGTGAGGTCCCTAAACCTCTTAATTTAGGGTGGTGCCCCTTTGTTTTGTTCTTTGCTTGTTTGCATGAGGCGTGGTTTGTGGAGTGTGCACGAGTACAGAGGCCACCGGATTGCACTGCTCTTTTTCCCGCTATCACATGCGTTCCCATCATGCACACTCACTAGCTTCACATAAAGCAAGCAAGTGCTACTTTGGACATGTTGCCTAGTCAAACATGGAATAGAAGGGTTAGGCTCAACTTATTAATTAAGAACATATGATGTAGCCTTAGAATTTTAATTTCTCCTTGCTTTAATTAAAACCCTATTCCCACCTTTAAATTTATTGACTCAGGTGCAAGGCCTTTACACAATCCCTTAGATGGAGCTTGATCTGGCTAGAGCCTCTACCTGTTAATTTAAGAACTACTAAATTAGACCGGGGCCCTGGTAAAAAATTAAATTCATATTTGGGATTTTGAAATTCCACCTCCTGTGAAAATGTGAGCACATGGCTTTGGGGGTATCACAAAGCTTGTCCCAAAACCTGCTAAATTTAGACTATCTTTGATGAATTTTAACTTTGATGTGGGTTACGTCCATCGGAAAGCAGCCACTCAATGGCTTTAGTACTTCAAAACAAGAAGTAGTTTACAAAGGGATTATACCCTTAATGGAGCTCCCGCCTTGCTTCACTCTCACCACCTCACACTCACCTTGTTGCATCAATTTCACACTATGAAATGTGTGTAGAAATGGCCTCCTTTTATAGGCCAAAAGGGCTGCCCTCTCTTATGAGAGGCAGCCATGTGTAGCCGCCCTTGTGCGAATAAGTCCAAATCGGACCCTCCAGTCCGCCCATGTGTGGTTGCCCTTGAGAAGACAAGTCCGCTTTTGAATTCGGCCATCGGCCATCGGCCATTGGCTGCCGACCACCGGCCACTGGCCATTGACTACTGGCCACCGGCCAACCGACGGTTGTTTTCCGACCGCTTTCCGGTCGCCGTCCGGCCATAATATTCCGGCGAGGGAAAAAAAAGCCTCGGGGGCTTCCGTCCCTAAGGCCCCTAAAGTTGCCCCTGATTCTTGTCTGTGAAAATTTTGGTTTCCGGTGAGTGATTTTCCTTCACGCACGATGGCTTCTCCTCATAATGGGGGCCTTACAAATGTGCGCTTTTACCACAGAAGATTACAAGGGGTAAATCAGGCTCCATACTTAACAATCTCCCATTTGGAGACTGATCTCCAAACCAAACCTGTGACTGCTTTCCATTTTGGCTTCTTATCCTTGAATGCTGATTGAAGATGAGCAAAAGCTCAACTTCTCCTTGTTGACCACTTTTGTAAACATGTCTGCAGGATTTTCACTTGTATGCACCTTTCCTAGCTTTAGCTGTCCCTCTTCCAAAAGAGTGCGTATGAAGTGATATCTCACCTCAATGTGCTTTGTCCTTGAATGAAAGACTGAGTTCTTCGCAAGATGGATAGCGCTTTGGCTATCACTGTACAAGACACAATTGTCTTGTTTGAATCCAAGCTCTTCTAAGAATCTATGAAGCCACATAATTTAGTTGCTTGCCTCCGTCACTACAATCCTTTAAAATGATGAAACTAGGTCTATGAAAAGCTTAATCTACAATAAAAAGTCAATTGTTCCCTTGGTCTTTTGATTCTAATTCCAAAGTTTCAATGCACTAGGACTCAATAAGCAATGATCGCACTTCCTAATTTGTGGCTCACACAATCACTTCTAGATTCTAGCATTCCTTGATTGAACAGACATGCCCTATAACAAAAATGGTCTTAAATGATGTTATCCTTGGTCCAAAGCAATTAGGATCCAATTTTTTGACGATTCTCCCAATTCAATATCAAAATATTAAGCCTTGGCTAGTTTCAGACTATAACTCTGTCAGTTTTCTCTAAGAAATAGTACAATTTATACTCCTCATTTGCAATTTTGGCTCATGAACATTGTCATAATGACGGGGTCTCACAAAAAATCACTTTTGAGAGGGGGTTTTGGGAGCTTTTTCTAATCCGCTTGGGTTTTGAAGTATTTTTGGCTCCTCTATTTCAACATGATTCATTCTGCTTGTTTTGACAAAATTTATGAGTTTTTCTACCTCCTTATTGCACAACTTTGTGTCACTTTAAAAAAAAAAAAAACTTTTTACTCACTTAGCTCATGGTGTGTTACCTCCTTGGATTTTTGTCTTTTTTTGAATTGTATGCTTTTTTGAGTATTTTTGTGGTCTTTTAAAAAAATTTGTAGTTTTTTAAAAATAAATTTTTACTATTTTCTAGAGTTTTTTAGATTTTTTGTTAGTTTTGGATAATTTTTGTAAAGTTTTCCTAGGTTTCTGGGATGACATGTGAATTTTCTGTGTTATTGACTATTTTTCTACTTTTTTGTATTTTTATGAGTCTTTTTAACTAGTTTCTAATTCTTCTTTGAGCTTTTGTATATTTTTTAAATCCATTTGATTTTCTATCTATTTTTTAAGTTTTTTTCTGTGGAATTTTCTAGTAATGTCTCTGGTTGAAATATAATGAAATAAAGGAATTAAAAGAATTTAAGTATTCATATAAAATGTTTAATAAAAAAAAGCTAACCTACCTGGCTAGAGAGAGAGAGAGAGAGAGAGAGAGAGAGAGAGAGAGAGAGAGAGAGAGAGAGAGAGAGAGAGAGAGGTGACTAGAATAGAGGTAGTTATTAGTGTGTGTGTGTGTGTGCGTGTGTGTTGTGTGGTTGTGCACTAGGGATTGTAGAGGCAGTGTAAAAGAGGGAAATTTAAAATTTCATGTGTGTATGCACGCTAGCCCAGAATCATCGTCGTCAGGAGACAGTGAGGAGAGGGAAAGTGAGTCTGTGTGTGTGTGTGTGTGTGTGTGTGTCTTACTTTATTAGTGCGGATGGGTAGTCCT
The DNA here is from genome assembly GCF_014529385.1 of Adiantum capillus-veneris. Classification (NCBI taxonomy): domain Eukaryota; kingdom Viridiplantae; phylum Streptophyta; class Polypodiopsida; order Polypodiales; family Pteridaceae; genus Adiantum; species Adiantum capillus-veneris. The sequence continues at coordinate 112,851,065 of NC_140953.1, read as the reverse complement.
ACATATTAAGTGCTCTTTTGAGCACTCTAGAGAGAGAGAGAGAGAGAGAGAGAGAGAGAGAGAGAGAGAGAGAGAGAGAGAGAGAGAGAGAGAGAAGGGAAGAGAGAGAGTGTATAAAGAGAGTGATTCTTATGGATGAGAGAAAGGGGAGGTGGGAGGAGAGAGAATATGGATGAGGAGGAGAGAGAGAGAGAGAGTGGGAGAGGAAAAAGAGAGAATAAACACAGAGAGAGTAAGAGGAGGTTTGGTTTTTACATAAAATAATTTTAAACCTTAGATTAGATTTAGTGGAGGTTCTCACCAAGAAAAAGTTGATTTTTCATTAGAGTCTGAAAATTATCATCAAGCTCGCATTATCGTCAAATCTGAGCCGAAGTGTGCACGGTGTTGTCAAACTTTGCCAGCAGCCCTCAAGGAAAAAAACTCAATTTTATTTTCAAAAATCTTTTAAAATGCCAAAATTAGCTCAAAGATTAAAAAATCACACAAAAATTTCAAAAAATTGCAAAGAAAATTAAAAAATTCTTGGAAAATATTGGAAGTTGCACATGTTTGACACATACAAGCTTGACAAAAAAGTAGGTTTTACAAAAAATTACCACTTATGACAAAATTGGCCCTTACAAATATCAAATGCACAAAATTCAACCAACAAGGGCACAAAAGCACTCCAAATCATGTCGTCGTTGTGCACTCATAACATCTTGTCATAATCGCAATGTATCAATTCTTTGCAAAGTTAATTATAAATTAATGGAAAAAATACAAAAAAATACAAATTTTTTTAAAACGCATCCATAAAATATCAATTTAAAAAAACTTTAGAAATATAGTTGAATGTTGCAGTTCAAATCCCAATAAGCACAACAATTTGATCGCCAATTAATTTTCTAATGAAATTAACACTATCGAATAAAAATCAGCAAAATTAGGTCAAACTTTGATGCAATTAGAGTGTGTAAATACCTGTTTGGAGCTCAAAAAATGCATCAATTAATAGCTATACACATCAAATTTTCAAGCAAACATCCAATTTTGCAAGCACATGAACCACTTTTTATGCACACACAGACACACACTAATCGTTGGCAATTTTTAACCACTTTTTAGGTGCAGACACACAAGCATTAATCATATCAGTTTTGGAAAGTAAGCACAAAAATGTCTAATTGGCCATGTCTACTTCACAAATCAACCATCACATTTGCCAAATCCCTAGTTATACATTGATTTTTAGGGTGCACACGAAGGCAAATTAGTGTTGTGCACACTCTAAAATTAGGCATACACACACTCAATTATAGTGCACACATAATATGAATGCACAAAATCACAATTGAGACATCCAAGTACGCAACTAGCAGCTCAACAATGTAAATTACCATGTGAAACCAACAATGTATGCACATTCAATTCTAAAACTTTTTTGGCATTACGACAGCATTCAAACAGATAAATCAAAATCCCAAAATCATCAAATCAACAACTATGCATACCTCTTATGTCTTGAATCCAATGACACCACACATTTGTTGATTTATTGATGTGTAGGTCGATTCTATTGAAGCTCCAAAGCCTTTATCTTACATTCCAAATCAATCAATGGTCATGTGATTAGAATGCAATCCAAAGCTCTAATTAGGCAAATATCAATGCATAAGAACCAAATGTTAGTCCAATTATTAGTAGAAAACTAGTTTGTAAGTTAGAAAAACTAGTTCATTTATCAAGGGATTAGAGTGCAATTAGAGAGATATGGTGTCAAATTAGGGGAAATTGAAAGCATTGACATATGCACACACATCTAAAATTTGCAAAACAAGAAACACACAAAGGAGATTTGTGATTATTCTATAATGACACTAGTGCAGGCCACCAATCCCCGTGAATGGAACCAAATGTTGAGGGTACCATCATAGCATAGCTCCAAGGACCAACACATTGATGTCAGTCGCGAGTGATGAGCTACATAGCTAGGGCATGGAAATACTCACATGATTAGTGAGCTAATCATGACAAGAAAAATGGTGAATCTACAAGATTAGCTTCTTGGCCTATGAAGGAGCTAAGTCTCAAAGATTGGAAATCTCCACATCCACGTTTTTTCACCTCAATCAACTCAACCACACACACTAATGATTACAATGATGCACAATGTTCATCACTAATTCCATCTTGCAACACACTATTCACAAGAACACCACATAGATCCCTCAAGCATCCTTCCTCCAATCAATCCTACATGCACACACAAAGAGTAGAAGGAAATCACACAATATTAGAGAGTCATTAACCTCTAATAGTTAAGATCTAGCTAATCAAGCATCATACACAATCATAAGAGAGAGTCAAAGAGACATAGTGAAAGATTAATAAGCATTGATTAGTGTTAATCAAGTAGCATGAGCAAGGAAAATCTCAAACAATCCATAGCCACACACCTCATGAGCTCTCACTTGAGGTGGTCTCAACAAATAAGGGCAAGAAGCCTAATTTTGTTTACATTACCTTATATACCTAGGGTGAGATAAATTTGGAAATCACAATACATGGCCATTTTGGGAAAATGTGAAGATGTGTACATCCAATATATAATGTTTCTTCATACTCATCCATGATGTGTAGTTGCTAGGCTTGAATCTTTAACATATCCCGCTCATTGAATAATAGTATTTTCCAACTTGAGCGGCATCAAGAAGACATTGATTAAGCACAGCTCAAAGAGGAAAGAATGAAGAATAAATAAAAGTGTGATGAGAAGCATAGGTTGCAGCCTTATGCTATCAAAGATGGTGATAGGGTGCTTGTTTATGATAGTATTTTGGAAAACCAATACTCTTTTACACAAAAAGATGGTGAAACATTGGTCCAGATTGTATATTGTACTTCATGACTATAATAATGCAACATACAAATTATGTGAGCACAATGACATTGATATTAGAGTGCTTATTGCAAGAAAAAGAAACAAATTTTTCAAGAAATAGAAGCATGAATCCATTTTTGAGGATCAAAGCTCGCCTACCAAGGAATGATGATGATATGTATGCATCAAACGATGTGCCTAATGATTCTTTTGATGATATAGACTAACGAATATTAAGAAGGTTCAAAACATGCCAAAGGATATGGAGGTTTAGAGGGGGTGGATTTTATTTTACTCTACTTTCACGATGGGAAACATGATTAAAAGATGAAAATTAAGTTTGTTTGAAGTGTAGAGGCTAGTTATGCAGTGCATGGGGAATAATAATAGTCTCATGTAAAATTAAACGTATGCCAGATACGGTTTTCAAAAGCCAATAGCTATGTTTTAAATGTTCTAAGTGGATATGAGCTTGAAGATTACTTTTGTAACATTAAAGTCATTTTGTCAGAGCTACCAATACTCATGCCTCCTTGTGTTGAAATTTTCCAAGCTAAGAGTTTATGGATTAATAATGTAGTACTCCAATTTCTCTACAAGCTTATTTTTACGGCTTCATAATTAGAGTTTATCTATTTTGGGATGTTATCTCTTAAACACAGTGATTGTAGGGAATTTGTTTGATTCTTTGATTAATATGTATGCCAAGCTTTAAGCTTGGAATCAATGTGATTGATAGGTTAGCCAAATTTAGTGTTCTAAAAATCCCCCTTGATTGTTAGATATATCAAACATGCTTATAAAAATTCTTTCATGGATATGTAAATCGAGTGTGATTGTATAGGTTATGGGTTGCCCAAAAGCCCTTGGAAATGGCTTCCCAAAGGACATAAACTCATTGTTCACCGATAAGCCTATAGAAATGTCCACTCAAATGGGTTTTTGTTTGGGTTTTAATGTGATTGAAGATGGAAAAGAAGGGGGTATTGTGCAATAGAGTGTACAAGAAGGGAAGGGAGGGTTTGAGTTTAAACATAGTATCTCCGCCCTCAGATGAAGTCTATGATGAATCAAATGGTTTCTATTGGACTGTGGCATCCCCATTTGGCATGAATGGCATCAAGTCTCATGCATGTCAAGGTCCTCATTGCCACATCATGTGAGGTCCTCAACCCCGAAAGATTGGGGCGACTTGATAGATGCCTTCCTTTATTCTCAATTTTCATTTACCACACCCTACTTTGTTTCCACAAAGCAGAGATACAAGTAACAAAAGAGAGGAAGTCCTCTATCCATTATAATCGTGGTTGTAAGGGTCCATACTCCACAAGCCTGGTTGATAGTTAAGCTGATTACTATGCCACAAAGATAAAATCCAATTGACATATTTAGAATCCATTAACAATGCCTTTTTTCCCACCTTCACAAGCGAACCAATTATTGAAGACCCACCCGAGATCGAAGATCAAGAAGAGGTGCTACAACCCGAAGCTATTCTTTGACATGAAGACAAGGTGCTACGGCATGGTAAGATCATCCCACGATATCTTATAAAGTTCAAAAATTATTCTTTTGAAGATGCTGGATAGATGAAGCTTAAGAATAGTATGAACCTTGTCAGTGCTTACAATGCTACATTAGGGTAAGAAAATGTAAATGTTTCCTTTAAATGATCATTGTTTTTGTCTTATAAAACTATTTTTCTTTTTATTGTACACAAATTTAAGTAGTATTAGAATAATGTTTGTATTGACGATGTCTCTCAAACACCAAGTAGAAATAGTCACTCTACTTTGGAATTATGATATGGACTAAAGAGCAAGCATGCTTGCGGGAGCTAAGTCTCCCAAGCCCCAAATGAATTAGTCATCCATCTTAAGATGATTTCACAAGGTAAAAAGGGATCCTTTTCCAGCTAAGAAACAAACACAAATGACTAAGGTTTTCTCTCCTCTACCTCATAGTCGAGGATGACTATGATTTCAAGAGAGAGGTAATGTCATAAAATCTAACATCTTACTAAACCAAATGATTTTCTCATATTAAACTAATCATTTAATGTGGGGGAGAATAAACGGGTATCATAGTTAAAATATAGATATGTGCTTATGGATCTATCTCGACACAGGGCCAAAGTGAATGGGTCCAAATGAGAGATGGTCAGTCACAAGGATTTAATATTCACGTAATTACCACAAATTTTATGTGATCACAAGGTCTTATTCACACATTTACATAATCACACTTAACATGATCACAAAGAAGTCGGTTTAGGGTAACTTAGAAACCCACTAAAAGCCGACTGGAATTTTAAGTTCTCCCTACGGGCCTATCGAGAAAACCAAGAAGCCCGATGGGGCCATATAATTATATATATAGGGCCCCGATCGGACCTGCTGGGTGTTTTTTCTGGATCCATCTTTTGAGAGAGAGAGAGAGAGAGAGAGAGAGAGCACCTTTGCAGGTACGTCTAGAGTAGAGAGGGAGAGAGGGGGTCATGTGGAAGCATGCTCTATGTTGCAAGGCATAGCAATAGCGGAGTACCTGACCACACAACCCAGGTATGTGTTGTGTTTGTGTGTATGTATTATATGGTAGCCTGCTTTATGTTGTATTGCACGGTAGTCATAAGGCACCTTACCACACAATGGGAGTTTGTGCGTAAGTTGTTCTACGGAACAGTGCTTACCACAGGGGCATCACCTCGGTGACGCAAGTAAGATGGTGTTCTTGTGGTACGTATTGGCTTACTGCCTGGGTACTACATCTGTAACGGGGAAAATCTAGTATCCTTATGGTGAGTCAACTTTCCTTCCCCTTTCCAAAAAAACATATGGACATCAATCGGTAACGCCGCTATATGATGCTCGTACGCAAGCCATAATTTCTCCTTAGATTCAGATGGCACTCGATCGGTAACGCGGCTAATTGAGTGTTGTTTGTAAGCAACATTTGTTTTTGCATAAATGCGACCTTGAGGTCATTAACCCCGTCGTACAAACGCCATTAGCTTATATGTGCATTTGCAATTCATTTTTTAAAGTATTAACTATACGAAATACTTGGTCGGGAAACGCGATCGTGAAGAGTATTTCATATACAAATGTTTGAATTGTTATTTTTAAGTGTTCTTTTGAAAACATAGACTAGCTAATCATATTCAAAAGAATGCTTTTTTCATCAATCATCATCGCTGTTTACATTTACATAAATTCTATGTAAGAAAGTATATGCACACAATTTGCATGGTAAATATTCATTTTGATCTTTTTAAAGAGGAAGACGTTCTTTGCAATTTCCTAGCCTCGTTTGTATGCTTTCAATGTTTTAAATGAGCTAAAATAAAATTGACCTTATGTCACAATGCATGTATTTTCCAAGAGGCTTTATTTTTGAAGCAAATCGTGACAACGTGCAAAATATAAACTCACGGATTTTTTTCTATCAAAAAAATTTGAATTGTTTTGGATTTTTAACATATTCTGTTAGATCTGGATAATTTTGTTAAGAGTGACTTATTTTTTATTGCATTCTACACGAGCAAACATACCATTTTAAAGTCAAAATGATTATCAACCTGAACAAATATATTCTTGCACAATTTTTTGAAGTCTTTAAGTCAGTGTATGCTTTGTTTGAACTAGTGTGAGAGTGCAGGTGAAAAATATAAGTAAAATATTCACAATATACTGTAATGTTTCATATTTTCAACATATATTTTTTGATTTGGATGAAGTTCTTATAATCTACTTGTTAATTTGCTCTACATTTACACGTGTAAACATTGCATTTTAAAGTGAAAATTGTTTCCAATGTTTATCAATATATTTGTGCACATTTCTTAAAGTCTTCAAGTCATGGTTGTGGTTTGTCTGAACTATTGTGAGAGTGTTAGTGCAGTGTGCAACCATGAATTTGTATTTGATATGTTGTTTTTTATTTTCCAGTGCTAAAATGACGCCATATCAAAAGAAAATTATTATAAGTGTCATTCAAAAAGAATGTATTTTGGTAAATCATCATGTGTAGATGGTCGCATCCAACAAATTAGTGAAAGCGACGTCTTCATCAAAGACCTCACACTACAACACGTCACACAGAAACCGGCACAGATATCGATGAGACAAAGTTAGTTATAAAACTCAAAAGTGTTGAAATAGACATCGAAAGGTATAAGCATTGGTACAAACCTATAAAATAAGCATCTCAACAAGTGTTCATGTGAGCGCCCATAATTCTATAGGATATTTTGATGCATCTTCGAAGTGTGTACCAACGTTTGTATCGTATTCTGTACCGACGACCAAACTCTCAAATCGTTTTTGGGCAGAAAGGGCTGAGAATTGATGCTGCATGTACTGCAGCAAAAGAAAATAGCCCTCTCCGCCCAAAGGAAGAGTGCACAAGCAACCGCACTCCACCTACAAGGTGACGCTAAAAGAGCGAGTGTATGGAAATTAGCAAAATTGTAACAATAACATAATCACAAAATCAAAAGGTTGATCATGGCATAACGACATAAAGATTTTATAACCATAATTAAAACATGAGTCAAAAACTGCAAAACCATAAACATAACCCGTTTGCCATACCATAACTTGCTTGTCATACCATAACCATAACAGCCATACCATCATTGCACAACCAGAACCATAACCGTAATCATAACTATAACCATAACCATCACATGATTGCCATACCATCATAGCAAAAACCATAACCTTAACTTGACTCCCAAACCTTAACCATGATATCTATGCCATACCATTACATAACCATAAATCATAAACATAACCCCTACAAAATTCTACATATGCAAACAATCACTGAGTGAGACTATATTAAGAAGACCACAACTATCCAAAAAATTGTACCAAGAGCACTGTATAAAGATGACAGGGTAAAATTGTATCAAGAAGACCTTGATGGTAATGCCTCCCAGTTGACATCCTCTCCCTCCTTCTGCAGCTGGGTCAAAAGGGCCACAAGTCCATGCTTATACCCATACTTCTCCTCTAGGCGTGTCCGAGGGTGCTTCACGGTAACTTCTTGCAAAATTATGGTTTAACCATTAGAAAAATCTTCAAATAACATATATACTTCAATTATTTAAAGCATATGTATAATACTTAAAAAATCATGTCAAAGCATGTTGTAGCCTCCACTTTCAAGATGTGACGCTCCAACAAACTCCAAACGTGCTCTGGCTGCATCTCTCTACTGCTGAAATCCGTTAGGATTGCATTGTGTCACTCATGCAATCCCCACTCACTCCTTTGCGTCCACACATGCCGGCTTTGGACCGCCAGCATTGTACTTGTCTCTCGCCTTTGACCGCCGACGATGTGACATTGTGACCCTCTCTACGCCCAAAATCCAGCCATTCGAGACTAGATCGTACCCCTCTCCCGGCCTGTACTCTCTGTAAATGGCCTCGACGATGTAGCTCTTTCTTTCATCATCGAGATTATCCCAACCCTCCATCACAGAATGACCAAATTGAAGTGTACAAATATGTGGAATCCTCTGTCGCATGGTCTTTCCTGCCCTATCAGCCACTATAGTCCCATCCCTACTCTTGTACACCTTGCTAGGATAAGGCTCGTGTGATACCTAAGGTGTACGTGGTGTACCAATTGGTGAACTATCTTCTGCAGAGAGTGGTGGACGCTCTCTCGGTGGTGTGGATGCATTGATAGAACCACTACCATAGCAACCACCACCTCCAGAACGATGTATACCTCGTCTTGAGGATGAACCATCTGTCGGTGTAGGGGGAACATGAGTCCTATGCCTAGGGGACACACTCGATTGAGTTGTGGGGCCGGTCGATATAGGGATTACACTAGTCCCGAGTTTAGGGTCAACCGCAGTAGGTCTAGAGGAACTTGCTCCCCAAAGGTGATGCGCCATCGTGATCTGCTCTGGTGTGAACTCAGACAAAAACAAGCCCATCTGCTCGAGTGACATGCTGGTCAGAGTGATAAGAAAACTAAAACTAGAAGAGTATGGCTCATTGTCATCGGCCATGGCTAATCATACACACAATAACACCCACAAAATACGTTAATTTATAGAAGAAACGCTTAATCAATACAAATAACAAATAAACAAAGCTGCAACACAAATGAATGAATCTAAAGTGTATTGTAGACTAATAAAAAGAGTTTTACAAAAGAGTTTCTAGCAAAAATTACTAGTTAATCTCTTATCTTTTATGAAATCTGATGCACCAAAGATGTCTATCTCAATCTGTACTTCTGCATCTTCGTCATTGAACTCTACTTCTTTGTCGTTCTCTGCACCAACTTTAGTATTTGACACCTCTTCTCTAGGTTCATACAATTTCTCATTCTGACCTCCACCTCAAAATCTAAACCTCATTCTCTCTTGTTCAGGAATCACCTCTTCGACCTCAACGTCCAATCCTTCAGACACTTGCTTCCTCCGTGGAGCAACTTGAACAACATAGAGACAACACGATTTAGATAGATCATTCTCATCATTTTCTGTCCATAGTGAATCGTGTGTGAACATAACTTGTTCACAATGCTGCAGAAGTATGAATGTATCCCACGCATCTGTCCACACTCACCTAGAGTTCACTTGAATCAATCCAATCTTGTCTTTACGCACAGTTGTATTAGGGCTACTGGTAATAACTTTGAACCACTTGAGATCAAAGATAAACATATCAAAATTTCTAAAGATAATCTTCAAGATGTCTTAGATGTAGCCAAAGTATTCAAGTTGGCTAGTCTTTGTGTTCTCATCTCTGGCACTACTCCTATTTTCTTGGATGAAGCTTTTCCTAACACCACTGTCAAAAGTGACCCTTTCTTTGTCGATCCGTTGCACTCTGAAGTGTTTCCCATGCAACCACAAGGCTCCATATTTGTGACACTGCAGCCACAAAATTGAAACACACTAAAAGTTATTAAAGCAATGTGATCATGTGGAGCTCAAAAAGGAAGTTGTGAAAATATACATGCCAATCGCAACCCCTTGACATCTCCTCTTCCTCTTCAGTAATCAACAATCCATTTCTCTTTGCCTCTGAGATTGTTGCATCTAACCACCGCCCACTTGAAAAGTCATGCAATTTGTAAAGATGATCTGGAAAAGGAAGGTTTCTGGTGACAGAGTTGCACTTGAATTGCAGGCGATCTGTCAAGATTTGTTGCTTTTTCCCTTCATATCTAGCCTCTCTCACCACTTTTGCATGATGTCTGAGTTGACAAGGCAAAATCTCATAACCTTTTCTCACATTGTGATTTCCATCTTCCTAATGATGCCTTGTCCCTGTGGCTCATCCCCTATCACCTTGATGTTGACATCAATAGTCCACATTCGGGGCATCTTTGGATCAATTGAGCCCAAACATTCACTGATAAGGACAAGAGACTCTTGTACAAGCCATCCCTCGGCCATGCTACCCTCGGGGCGAGCCCTTTGATGAACAAACCCCTTTAAAGTCTTCATAAATCTCTCCAAGAAGAACATCCACCTGCTATGGACCACTCCAGTAATTGCAACTTCATCGACCACATGCACAAGTACATGCATTTGGATGGTAAGAATGTTTGTTAGAAAGTACTTATCCACCATGCACATTGCTTCAATATCATTTAAGCGTGTTGCATCAATGATGTCATCTATCAAACAACCCTTTATGCAAAATGGTATGATGAACTATAAAAGTTTCTGCCAATTGTAAAAGCCGTTTTCAAACATCGCATGTACCTTGTGGGAGTCGTGAATGAAGATATAGTCTTCTTCATTTGTTGCTCTTCTCCATGACTCAAAACCCATGGACCTTTTGGTATAGCAAACTTTCCATTGGGTTTAAGTCGAGGCCACATCTCTGGCATCTGATCCACAGTCTACAGGTCATCTCTATGGGCCTTGCTTTCCCTTTTTCTAGTGATGGTTTTCCATATGATCTCCCCCACATCCTTGAAGATGTGAATTGGGGCGAGAAAATGATCATTAATCAACAAGTCACTCCATTACGAGAGTTCATGGAAAATTGAAAGTATTTTCATTCCAGGTGGCATCCAATCTCCTCTCTCCAGCCACATGTCTTTCTAATTTCTCGCTTTTAGTGGATGCATGTCATGCTTGCATATGTTTGGTCCACATAGCTCAGGTCCTTCATGCAAAAATCTACCATGCTCCTCGTAAGCTGTCTTGCTGAAATGCTCAAAGTGGTGGAAGCCAAGTCAAGGAACACATTTTGGACATGCATGATTGTCCGAGTAACTCAAGCTTGAAAAATCACAAAATTAAAATATAAAAGTGTTGGCATAGCCAGGAATCACATGTGTGTGAGGGCTTCAAAGGCACTTACCTCAGCACACACCGAAGCTTGGCCAATCATGGATGGTCCACATGAGAATGCCTTGTGCATGTACATTCTGTCATCCGATTGGTTGGGACATATCAACCACATCGATTCATGTCCACAAGTTTTGGAGCTCTTCTATAAGTGGTGCAAGATAGACGTCCATGTTCTTTGCTTTGTAATTTCCTGGGATGATCAATGACAACAAAAGATGGCCCTTCTCGATAGCTAGCCATGGTGGAAGATTATAACTAACCAGAAAAATAGGCCATGTGCTCCATGAATAACTTCATGATTTGAATAGGTTTACTCTTTCCATTGCCAGACCAAAGTGGATACATCAAGGCTCATTCTTAAATCTAGGCCAACTTTCCTCTTCCATGCACAAGAGTCAGCAGGTACCGGCATCACATCATCTGTTGATCTAGTATTTGAGTGCCATGTCATTAAAGCAGCTATGGACTTGCACTTGAACATGCTCTTTATTCTTGGAATGATAGGAAAGTATCTAAAGACCTTTGCAGGGATAAATTCTCCTTGTGTGTCCTCCCTGTACCTATTTGATCCACATTTGGGACACTGTTCCAAATTTGGATACTCATTGCAAAAAAGTATACAATCATTAGGACATGCATCTATTTTGTGATAATCCAAGTCCAAATTAGTAAGAAGATTTTTAGCTGCTGGACGGGTAGAGGACATGTGATTCCCTTCTGGCAAGATTTTCTCATTGAGAAACTTGTCGTTACACAAACAAGGGAGACCCTTGATCACATTATTGAACTATAATTTGCACTTATCATGCTTAGGATACAATGTATTTACCTAAAAAGCTCTATGATTGAGACGTCAGACCAACCATATACAAACTGCAAATTAAGCATTGCCAATGCGGTATAGAGAACTGAGATTTTTTCATGAGTGTAAAGCGGTATGCGTGCAAGACTTTGTATCATGTCGCCCTCTTTATCGTTGCTATCATGCCGTTGATATGAACGGGATGGCCGAGGTTGGTCCCCAGTATTGTGTTCAATGTTGTCGTCTTCTATGTTTTCAATGATGGGATCCATGTCAAAGAACACATCTAACATCTGCTCCATCTCTACTTCTTGAAATGCCACATTAGGTATTGGTTGGGAGGACTCAGATGATGGTTGTTCGTTTGAAAATCGTCTTCTTTGGGATGAAGTTGGAGCAATATCTACTTGTGGAGCTTGATCTATTGTCTCTAGATCATGAGATCAATAATGCAGGTCTTGTAGTTGATCTATTGAAAAGAGCCCATGATTGCGTATGTGCTGGTAGTAGATTTTTTTTGTTTTTGAAAGATTTGATGCTTGCGATGTGCACAAGGACACGCCATCCTATCGTCCATACTTTATCTACCAATGATGCAACAAATAATGAAAACACTCTAGTTTCTATAACTACACACTACTAAGTACATGAAAATACATGACAGCCTCACATTCTCTAGCCAGGCCCGATCCCCACACACCTCGGTCTAGAGGTGCACGGAGATAGGACCACAGGATAATAATCTTGTCTTTATTGGTCAATGACTATATATTGAGGTTCTTGAAGTCTATATGCACTTTTGAAGTTTGATTGTGTTTTTTCAACTATTCGTTGCTAGCCTAACAACCTCACATTCTCTAGCCAGGACCCATCTCCACACACGTCGGTCTAGAGGTGCACAGAGATTAGGACCACAAGGTAATAATCTTGTCTTTATTGGTCAATGACTATATAAAGGTTCTTGAAGTCTGTGTGCACTTTTGAAGTCCGATTGCATTTTTTCAACTATTTGTTGTTAGCTCTAACCTAACCTATAACCTAAACCTAACCTAGTGTAACATAACCTACAACCTAAACCTAAACCTAACTTGTAGGCTAACTTAATTGAAGTCCGTTTGCATTTTTTGAAGTACACGAGTCATCTTCTAGTCCCTTCGTTGCTAGCTCTAACCTAGCCTATAACCTAAACCTATGTCTAAACTAACCTACAACCTAAACCTAACCTACCGTCGTTTGCGTTTTTTGAAGTGCACGAGTCATCTTCGAAGTCTGTTTACATTTTTTCTACTATTTGCTCCTAGCTCTAACCTAACCTATAAACTAACCTAACCTATAACCTAAACCTAATCAGTCCTAACATAACTTAACATATAACCTAACCTAACCGAAGTCCGTTTGTGTTTTTTGAAGTACACGAGTCATCTTCGAAGGCCATTTGTATTTTTTCCACCATTAATTTATCGCTAGCTCTAACCTAGCCTATAACTTAAACCTAACCTAACCTAACCTAACCTACAACCTAAACCTAACCTATAGGCTAACCTAACAGAAGTCCGTTTGCGTTTTTTGAAGTAGATGAGTCATCTTCACAGTCCGTTTACGTTTTTTGTACTATTTGCCGCTAGCTCTAACCTAACCTATAACCTAAATCTAACCTAACCTATAACCTAACCTAATCGAAATCCGTTTGCATTTTTTGAAGTACACGAGTCATTTTCAAAGTCTATTTGCAATTTTTCTACTATTAATTTTCCGATAGCTCTAACCTAACCTATAGCGTAAGCATAACCTAACCTACCATAATCTAAAACCTAACCTATAACCTAATTTAACCGAAGTCCGTTTGCAATTTTTGAAGTACATACGTACACTAGTCACCTTCGAAGTTCGTTTGCATTTTTTCTACTATTAATTTATCGCTAGCCCTAACCTAACCTATAGTTTAACGTAACCTATAACCTAAACCTGACCTATAACCTAAACCCAATTTAGCATAACCTTTAACCTAACCTATAATCTAAACCTAACCTACAACATAAACCTAACCTATAATCTAACTTATAACCTAACCTAATTGAAGTCATTTTTTGCATTTTTTTTTGAACCAAACCTATAACGAAAACATGAGTTAACTTAACATATAACCTAACCTAAATTTTTACGTACAACCTATAACCTAACCTAATATAACCTATAACCTAACTTGTTGCCTAGACCTGACCTATAATCTAGCTAACCTACCCTATAACATATAGCCTAACTTATAACTTAATTTAACCTATAATTTAAACGTAAATTATAAGCTAGTCTAACTTACTCTATAAGCTAACCTAACCTAACATAGCCTAAAATATAACCTAACTTATAACTTATACCTTAACATATAACCTATACCATAACCTAACCTATATATAATATAAACTAAACCTAACCAAAACCTATAACCTAAACCTCATCAATCACATAATTTTAAAAAACGACCTAATTCAAAGAATTTTTCTTCAAAGCAAGATTTTTTTATAAAACCAAAATAATTTTTGTTCATAATTTAAAACAAAATTTCACAACACAAACCATAATTTCAAAAGATTTTTTTTTCACAAAGCAATATTTCAAAACAAAATGACATAAATATTTAAAGCATTGAAACTTTAAAGCATGATTTTTTTTGGTGAATATACAAATTAATTTAATATGCATTAAAAGTTCAAGCACTCACATGTCGCCTATTCGAGCAAGAAAGGGTGTTGTAAACATCGTGGAATCTGCATAAACGCACACACACACACACACACACACACAGACACACACACACACACACACACACACACACACACACACACACACACACACACACACTATGTTAAACCCTATACCCTAAGCCTACAAGCAAACTTGAAAACAATCTCACCTTGCTGTTAAGGAGTAGTCCACAAGCAAGATTTTCACATTCGGCAACTTGTTCTGTACCAGATCTGCACTAGGTGAGGAAGAGAGCAAGAGAAGATGCGCAAAAGAAGAGAAACGTGCACAGAAAGACCCGCCGGTTTATTTTTTGCAAGGTCCATCGGTACAAGTTTCGGTACAGACGTTGGAAAATACATCTATACAGGCATCGAAAAGTGCATCAAAATAGACATCAAAAAGAACATGAGATTAAACACCAAAAATTCAAAAATGATTTAAAAAACAAAAATCTATCTCTCTCCATACTTACCTGCACATATACCGGCACCCGCCATTGACGCCGATAATTTGGCGCCAGAATTTAAGTGACCTCTTGTAGTGTCACGAGCGCTATATGGGAGAACATAGAGCATAGGCTACAAGGTGAAGGCCAACATGAGTTGCTGATACCAACAGGGATTTGAGAATTTGACCCCCACTACAAGGTTAGGATAGTGTTGGGCAATATGAAATTCTGTTGTAGAGACTTAAAGGAAGATATCCCTCTTGCTTGTGATTAGAGATTTGGGACAAATTATGGGAGGAACAGAAGGTGAAGATGACGTGTGTGAAAGCTCAGGACCAAGCCTCCTTACTCAAGAGATTGAAGATGGCCCAAGATGCACAAGAAGCAATTGTAGAAGGTTGATATTCAAATGCCAGTGGCGCCGGCACATTAATCATGTGCACGACTTTGAATTCCAAGTGTGCTCATCTAGTTGGCATTCCCCACGAGGCCTTAGTAGAAGGTACAAGGATTGGAGCATGCTCTTTTGGTGTGTGCCCATTGTACACCATCAAAGGAATCTCCTTCTTTCCTGACCACATTACACATGTGGGGTTACAAGGAAGGGAGTGAGATGAAATTTGACAGCTTCTAGATAGAGTAATGAATGCAACGCTTCACCCCTCCATTGTAATATGCATTGGATTTACAAACAAAGCTCCTTGGATCACGATATATCCATACTACAATGGGAACACCTTGGGGGACATGATGTGTCGCTTGCCATTTTCCCACGGAGTGTTCAGATGCCACATGCATAGGCTATAACACGGCTGGAGATCATTGCCACCAGCAAATCAGTGCTCACCAAAGATAAAGACAGTACGGATCAAAGAAAAATAATTGAGTAGATGCCAGCAATTTTTCATGCCTTTATTGATGGCATTGTGGCTGCTCACTAGGTTGATATAGTGCACAACAACCTGCATCCCTTCAACATAATGTTGGACTTTACTTACGCAAATAAACCCCGTGTTGGCATCATTGACTGGGTAATGATTCTCATAATGCTAGCTAAGCACGTGTCAATTAATTATCTGCATCTAAGAGAACAATTAGACCCTGCATTTTTAGAGGCACAGAAAGCAGGGGAAGCAGAGATTGCAAAGCAACCGTGGATTGCTCTAGAACTATACAATCCATTGTGCACAAATTCGTACACAAAATCAAGCGACACTTATGCATTGGGTTATCTATTCAACATGTTGATAAATTTTTGGAGTGCAGCTTGGAAAGTTTATTTTTCAGAAGAAGTATTTTACCACCCCGACCAAGATGTTATGAGGGCCATTCAGACTAAAGTAGATTGTTGGATGAAGTTAGCAGAGCAGTAAAATAGAATAATACACATCAAATGCGCCATCTTTTTACCCGACCTAAACATTTTTGTGATATACATTTGTCTTGTCTGGGTATTTCATTTGTATTGATGTGTATTATCTGGTTTGGGGTGGTTCACAGTCATGTATTGTATTTCAATCAGATCAATTGTCTTGTATTTTAATCAGATCAATTATCTTTATTCATTTCAAATTTATCATGTTGTCCAGGGTATTTCATTTTTTTCTTGTGGTTTAATTGGGTTCATCTGTTGTGATTTTGTTTAATCGCATCAATTGTGATTTGATTTAGCCGGTTTACAACGTCTTGTGTAGACAAAACTGATCTGCTCTGTGTATCTGTGAGACTGCCGAATTGTGAGAATATATTTTTGTCAATGATATTGAATATTTGTTATTTGTCCATTGCAGCTCTAAGATAAAATGGCCGATGAAGAACAAGTTTGTGGCACCTAATCAATGCCTGATGATCAACATGAAGCGGCTGTTAATGCATTTCAATGCATGAAGTCTCTAGTGCATGGTATGTCACCCCAACAAGCGACACGCACTACTCGACGACTTTCAAAATGGGAAAATCCAAACCACATGCAATGGAAATAGATCAATAAAGAAGTGACCAAGGACATGATCAACAATATGGTCATGTGAGGACTCGGAGATAAAGAAAGGAAGGTCGAAGGTATCGAAGTGGCTCCACAAAGTGATCAAAGAAAATGCTGAGAGGATCTACGTGCACTACAAGAGGCTATTCATATTAGCGACGCTCACACAGCGACGCTCAAAAAAAATAAATCCCAGCGTCGCTATGAGCGTCGCAAATTTCTTTGTAAATTTGCGACGCTCAAAGCGACGCCGACTGGGGTAAAAAAATAACCGAGCGCGCCCAAAAACTCAGATCTCAGATCTGAGTTTTTCGACGCCCTCAAGCAAGGAGCAGGTAACGCTCTCCCTCACACACACACTCTCTCTCTCTCTCTCTCTCTCTTTCTTCTCCACACACACACACACACAAATACACACACACACACACACACACACACACACACACACACACACACACACACACACACACACACACACACACACACACACACACACACACACACACACACACACGAGGAGAGGAAGGAGAGCCAGGTATGCTCCTTCCCTCTCCTCATTCTCATGTTCCCTTCCCCTCTTTCTCTCTCCCTCTCTCTCTCTCTCACACACACACATACACACACACACATAGTGTTTTTGAGAGAGAGAGAGAGAGAGAGAGAGAGAGAGAGAGAGAGAGAGAGAGAGTACAAACAAAAACAAAAACGCACACACACATACATAAACAAAGAATGCACACACACATTGAGAAAGAAAAAGAGAGAGAGAGCATGCATAAACAAAAAACGCACGCATTGAGAGAGGAAAAGAGAGAGAGAACATGCATAAACAAAAAACGCACACATTGAGAGAGGAAAAGAGAGAGAAAACATGCATACGATCCAAAAAAACGAACACACATTGAGAGAGAAAGAGAGAGAAACTAATTTAACGTCGTAGGAAACTAATTAAAATTTAAAGACCTAAAGATCTAGCCGACGAGGAGTTGAACTCAAGACCTATTATTCAAGAGGGAAATGGCATAATCAATCTATCATACTTGGCATGGGTGATAGAAAGGTTATACCATTTATCTCTTTTTATTGGCACACACATCCACACACGCGCACACACACAAGAAGAAGAGAGTTATAACGTCGTAGGAAACTATCTTAAAAGACGTTAAAGATTAGGTTATATGTAGACTTACATTAAATTAGATTTAGGTTTATTTTTAACTAGACCGATTTACGTTTATTTAAGCTAGATTTAGATTTACGTTATATTAGATTAGATTTAGGTCTCCATAGACTGCGATGCCTGCATGAAGCGGGTGAAGAAAGCCCTCAATGGAATATAGGGTATTGCTGCCTTCACTCATGGTGGGCTCCGTCGATCCAAAAGTACTGGTGAAATGTCTTCAGAAGATAGGGAAGAAGGTGGATCTTCAGGGCGGCAAGAGTCACTACATCCCCGACACAATGACCATCTAGACAACCTCTAGTCATTAGACCTACGTTAAATTAGATTTAGCTTTATTTTTAGTTAGATTTACGTTTATTTAGATTTACGCTTATTTACGTTAGATCGAGTCCACGCAAGAATTACTTACGGTTTAGGGTTTAGAGTTAGACGAATAGTGAAAAGATCTACTGTGAAAAGATGTTAAGATGAAGTGAAGTGCTACAGCTAGAGAAGAGGCAAAGGGGTTTTGTCCACTACATGCAGTATCATGTAGACGTGGGTGTGTAGATTTCTTGTACCCACAAATATAGGTATTGACCAATAAAGACGAGATTATAACCCGGTGGTTCTGATCTCCGTGCACCTCTAGACCGAGGTGTGCGAGGATTGGACATGACTAGAGAATGTGAGGTAAAGAGAGAGAGAGAGAGAGAGAGAGAGAGAGAGAGAGAGAGAGAGAGAGAGAGAGAGAGAGAGAGAGAGAGAGAGAGATAAGACGAAGAATGCCAATAGAATATTAAATTTGTTGTCCAGGTTATAAGTTTTTAATCCTCATTATGAGTAGCGACGAGGATGTGGGACCGTCCAACCGAAACACCTATCTCTCAACGAGGGTCTTATGTCCTTGTAATCAATGCAAGCATGCTGTGCGACGGACAAGACGTGTTTCTTTGCAGCACGTTCGCGAATTTGGCGAGTTCGATCCATCTATTATAGATCGAGTTGTTGCCAATTATAACTCGTCGGACTCTAACGCTGGCCAGCAAGCAGCAATCTTGCAACCCAATAGACGTGTTCGCAGGCGCTTTGGTCAAGCAGCATATGTGAGGCCACAAGATGTAGCCTCTGACAGCTCGGGGGATGATCATGCAGAGCACATTCCCAACGAGGCAATGGTTGAGCCCGACTGTATCATATTTTTATGTTGTGTAGATTGCTGAAAGAGCACATACTACCAGTTGACAATGTGATGCCAGATTCTCGAGATGAAGCAAGAAAGATTTTGCGAAACTTGGGGATGGATTACAATTCTATCCACGCTTATCCTAATGACTGCATTCTTTTCAGAGGGGAATACATAGACATGGAGAAGTGTCCAAAATGTGATTCCGAAAGATATCGAGTAGATCTCCACGGGACAAAAATTCCACAAAAGGTTTTGCGACATTTCCCTCTGCTTCCTCGCATCAAGCATTTCTTCGGTGGCAGGGCATTGAATGCCCTGCCACCCATCAACCATATTGTACTTGATTCACTTTTTAAAAAAAGTGCAAGGGTAGATAATAGACCCAAAATAGTGACCCACAAGACGCATTGTTTGCAAAATTGGCAATTGTACACATCATAGGCAAAATGAATTGATTGGCAAATGTAATAATGACAATTGTACAACATCATAGGCATAAAGAATTGATTGGCAAAATGAATTGCGGTGACAAATGTAATAATATACATGGTTCAAAAAGACGTATAAAATCCGTCTCATGATACATAAGCTATGAGAAACCCTAAACTAATGCTATCTAGCTACGGCTAAACTGACGTCGTCTAGTCAGACGTCTCATCGCGTCCAAGCGGCGTATCTGTCGGATTCTGCAAAAAAAGACAATAAGACAGCTTTCAGTAAGTATAAACATATAACGACATTTATAAAACAATACAAAAAATAGAAAAGAGTAAACCCTAATACTAACCATGCCGCCACGAGAACTGAGAATGTCCATCAGGGCGTTTAAGCCCTTCCTGCTTGCGTACTCGCGCTCGTACGGTGTGGGATCACGTCCTGTCATCGACCACTGTCAAAACATACAAAGATTTCATTATGTTAGAATTAAAAAACTCATAAACCCTAAACTATCGAACATAAAGAGCAATGAGAAAAAACTTACAAAATCGGCCTCAAATGATGCCCATCCACCGCTCCCCAAGTGGTGCGAGCTCCCTGCCTCTACTCGCGCTCTGGCTGCATCCTTTTGTTGCTTCCACTTGTCGGGATTCTCGCGCGCTGCTTTCTTCGCATTCTTCCAATCTTCTTTGGCCAGCCAATCTGGCCTGTTCCACCCATGCTTGATTGCTTTTTGCACTTTGGAACGCTTGTGTTTGCAGTATTTGCGCATTCGAATCTTCATCAGGTCTTCATTGAAGCACTGATCCCGTGTTGGAACGGGAAACTCATCATGAAGTATGCTGATGACTCTGGCTTTTAAATCACTTGGTACTTCACTCCATTTGTTTAGTATGTAGTGTCTAAACAGCTGAGAGCAAAGACCACGCATGCGCGAGATCACCTTCTTGCCGTCATCATCCATGATGATGCCGCCGCTGAAGTCGACGGAGTAAGGCAAGCCCTCTGGCCGGTGACGTGTGAACCTGGGTGTCTCGGCAGGGGTCTCTAGCGGCGTGTCGATGGGGGTATGGACGTCAGGTGTCTCCACCGGCATCTGGGCCCCAAAGCGAGGAGTGTCGAGTGGGGTGGCTCCTGGCGGAGTAGGTAGAGGTGTGTAGCTGCTAGGAACAGTCAGCCGCGCAAAACCTGGCGTAGATGGCGATGCTGTGGCTGGTGTGGGGGCGGGCAAAGAAGGGGAGGGTAAAGAGCCTCGTCGAACACGAGGCGGTGTGGAGGCATCGGCGACGGAATCCCCACAACAATCGCCACTGCCACCACTAGAGCGCCGGTGTCTAGACGAGTGTGAAGATCGTCTCTTCGACACCGAAGCTTCGGAGCGCACCGAATGCTCCGAAGGAGAGGGAGATGCGGATGGAGTAGGAACGCGTGATGATGCGCCAGAGCGATGACGCTCCACGTACCACTGTCTCTGCTGGGGTGACAAAGAAGAAAGAAACTCCTCATCATCCATACCTGCATTAAACACACGAATATTTAAACTTAATATTGAATGAATAGAGTAGACAATGACACAAAGACCATTAAATACAATGAGGTAATGACGCATATAAATACAATGACGCAATGAATTGAGTGATAGAAGAGGCAAGTCGAAAACTCAGAATTTTCAATCAAAAGATTTGAGCGCGAGTAGAAAAGAGCGTTATACACCATGGAAGGTACTTAGAGACCCAGAGCTTTTACAACACGGAGCAAAATTGTTCAAATACAATATTTGTGGCTTTAAGAGATCTCTCTCTCATCCTCGCATAACTCAGCATAACTTCCTATATCTATATAGAGCTCTCCGTTTAAACACATATCCTCTGTTTCATTTTGTAGCTCCTCTGCATGCACCCCATATAGAGTAGTAGCATCTTGATGCTCGTCTGGCACCACCGCAGCGGCTTCTGATTGAGCATCTTCTCTGATCTCCTCCATTGATTCTGTTGTGATTGGCACATGGTAGCCTTCATACGTCCTTGCACTACGAGGGGCTACCTCTATGACGTACCACCAGTTTGATGTAGACTTTGTAGGATGAAATATTACCTGCCAGAGCCACATAACTTACATGAGAGCTTTCAAGCACATAACTTGTAAAAGGGGGATGTTAACTATTTACATACTTACCTGTTCACAATGCTCGGGTAGTACGAAAGTGTCTCTTAGGTCAGTCCATTTCTTAGTAGAATCCACCTCAAGAAAACCAGACTCTCCTCTACGCACAGTAGCGTTGCGACCCTCCATGATTATCTTGAACCATTGCACATCGAACAAGTCGACAAAAAATCCTCTGTAATCGATCCACAAAATCTCTTGTAGCGTGCCGAAGTAAGTGAGTTCCGCCACCACAGGATCTACATCAGAGGAACGTCGTCGACTAGACTGTTCAAATTTTGCCATGATTCCACAATCTGGAGTAAAACACTTTTTGTCGATCCGTTCCACCCTAAAATGTCGACCTTTACACCATGCTGCTGTGTATGAGTTATACTACAACGAACAAAGATTATGAGTGGCCGTTCAAACGTTTAGAAATAAAGTCACTAGCTAGTCGTACATTGCAAACTTACCTTGGTCACGCAACCCCGAGAGTATTCCCACTCTTCCTCAGTCACCTCGTCACCGCATTGTTGTGCGCTTTTCAATTGGTTCTGCAACCATCTTAAGGTCATGAATGTTGGTAGGCTCTCCAGACCCGTCGGATAGTGCATCGGTGGTCGTCTTCCCCGTCTCCACTCGATTCGTGCCCTTTGTCGCTCTTGCTTTGCATCCTCATATTGTGAAATCCACTTTTGCATCATTGGATTGTGAAGCATGAAAAATCGGTTGATTTTAGCCTCTAGATCTTCCGTCATCTTCTTCTCAACACCGAAATTGCACATGACAATCCCAGATATGCGCTCATCATCTATGGTTCGCCATAGTGTGTCCCGGGCTTTATCAAATCCGTCTAGCCACTCTCCAATGTACACTAGGGACTCTGATACCAACCAAACTTCTGCCATGCTACCCTCCGGACGTGCCTTTTGACGCACATATCCCTTAAGCGTTTTCATGAAACGTTCTAAGAAGAACATCCATCTGGAATGAACTGTGCTAGCTATTTCCACCTCATCAACTATGTGAACAAGAAGATGCACCTGAATGGTTAGCATGGTAGTAGGAAAATGTTTCTCAAACATGCACACAAGCTCCGCAACATTTAGTTTGGCGAATGGTATGGAGTCTACGTTGATCTCCTTTTGTGAGATCCATTGCACCAGCTTTGCAAGTTTGTAGATTGTGTTACGGATGTCGAGAGACAAACATCCCTCAATGGCAACCGGTAAAATAAACTGTAAAGTATGTGCAGCAATGATATTAAAGTCCACATTTTATGCAATGATATTAAAGTCCACTATGAACGTACGTGACACATTTTATACCAATCGTGTGACTTCAAACCGGTAAGCTTTCCTTCTTTAGTAAAACACGTTCGGAGCGAGTGCATTACGCCAGTGGGGGTCCGCAAAGATCGAATGGTCTCTTTTACTTTGCGTTCTTGGGCTCTTGTGAAAATCCATGGTGCTTTAGGGAGTTTTATCGATCCATCAGACGCTGTTTGCGGCCAATATTGATCCATACGATCCACATTTCTAAGGTCAACTCTGGCTCCCAAAGTATCTTTCTTGCCGGTCAGATGGTCCCATAGTAGATTACCCACATTCTTGAATATGTGCATTGGATCGAGCAAGTGATTGATCATGAGTTGGGGCCAGTATGGTAACTCGTACCATAGAGATAGTCTCTTCATCCCTGGAGGCAATCCGTCATCGCACATCTCCTTCTGCTCTAACCATGCTTGTGCAGACATCCTTGGTGGCTCTCTTCCCAAAAAGCCGTCGCGTAACACATGATTCTCTGGAAGATACGCTTGATGACCTTCGTAGATTTGCTTCTTCAGTGAGGGCGCCCTACGTGCATTCAGTCTAGGTCCACATGTGACACATGCTCTGTATCCGCTTGTTTGAAGCCCTGCATGTATACACATGATAATAGATCAACTATGGGAAAAAACAAGATTTACAGTGTCTGAGTGAGGAGTGTCAATAGATCACCTGAGCATTCTGTTAGCCCGGGATAGTCATGCATGGTCCACATTAGAATGCCTCTGATCAAAGCATTCCTTCGTCCTGTGTGTCGGCTCATATCCACCACCTCTATGCCAATCCACAATTGTTGTAGCTCTTCCAATAGTGGACGAAGATACACATCCATATTCCCCACTTTATATCGCCCTCGCACAATCAAGCTTAGCCATAGGTGCCCCTTCTTCGTAGTCAACCACGGGGGAATGTTGTAGTTGACGATGACAACGGGCCATACACTGTAAGATGTTGATCTTTGACCAAATGGATTTACGCCATCCATAGCCAGGTCTAAGCGCAAATTTCGAGCTTCCCTGGCAAAATCCGACTATGTTCCATCTATATGTTTCTAGGCTACGCAATCTGTAGGAATTCGTAGCACACCATCCGAAGATTTATTCTCCTCATGCCATGATGCTAGGGCGGCCATGGACTTACATTCGAAGAAATGCTTGATGCGAGGAAGCAGAGGAAAATGTCGCAAAACCTTTTGTGGAATTTTTGTCCCGTGGAGATCTACTCGATATCTTTCGGAATCACATTTCGGACACTTCTCCATGTCTATGTATTCCCCTCTGAAAAGAATGCAGTCGTTAGGACAAGCGTGGATAGAATTGTAATCCATCCCCAAGTTTCGCAACATCTTTCTTGCTTCATCTCGGGAATCTGGCATCACATTGTCATCTGGTAGTATGTTCTCTTTAAGCAATCTACACAACATAAAAATACGATACAGTCGTGTAAAAATCTATCAGATCATTATACATTTAGAGTTTTATTAAAGTAAACTAATTGTAATAGATCACCTGAAAAGCGCTGTGACGCTAGTGTCACTCCATCCAAACTTTGCCTGCATGTTGAGAAGAACCAGGAGTGCTTTCAATCTAGACATACGTGATCCATTATACAATGGCGTATCGGCTTCACTTTTCATATCATCATAGATAAGCCTTTCTGAATCCATGATCGTCTCGATCATTTCATCAATCTCGGGCTCAAACATTGCCTCGTTGGGAATGTGCTCTGCATGATCATCCCCCGAGCTGTTAGAGGCTACATCTTGTGGCCTCACATATGCTGCTTGACCAAAGCGCCTGCGAACACGTCTATTGGGTTGCAAGATTTCTGCTTGTTGGCCAGCGTCAGAGTCCGACGAGTTATAATTGGAAACAACTCAATCTATAATAGATGGATCGAACTCGCCAAATTCGCGAACGTGCTGCAAAGAAACACGTCTTGTCCGTCGTATAGCATGCTTACATTGATTACAAGGACATAAGACCCTCGTTGAGAGATAGGTGTTTCGGTTGGACGGTCCCACATCCTCGTCACTACTCATAATGAGGATAAAAATCTTATAACCTGAACAACAAATTTAATATTCTATTGGCATTCTTCATCTTATCTCTCTCTCTCTCTCTCTCTCTCTCTCTCTCTCTCTCTCTACCTCACATTCTCTAGTCATGTCCAATCCCCGCACACCTCGGTCTAGAGGTGCACGGAGATCAGAACCACCGGGTTATAATCTCGTCTTTATTGGTCAATACCTATATTTGTGGGTACAAGAAATCTACAGACCCACGTCTACATGATACTGCATGTAGTGGACAAAACCCCTTTGCCTCTTCTCTAGCTGTAGCACTTCACAACATCTTAACATCTTTTCACAGTAGATCTTTTCACTGTTCGTCTAACTCTAAACCCTAAACCGTAAGTAATTCTTGCGTGGACTCGATCTAACGTAAATAAGCGTAAATCTAAATAAACGTAAATCTAACTAAAAATAAACCTAAATCTAATTTAACGTAAGTCTACATCTAACCTAATCTTTAACGTCTTTTGGGATAGTTTCCTACGACGTTAAAACTCTCTTCTTCTTGTGTGTGTGTGTGTGTGTGTGTGTGTGTGTGGGTAAACCTAAATAAACCTAAGTCTAATCTAATATAACATAAATCTAAATCTAACGTAAATTATGTTATATTAAAAACAAAGAACTAAACTAACAGGGATTATAAGAACCTTAAAACTGATTTAACACATAATTTTTCACATAACTCGGCAAGAGTTGGCATTCTCATCACTAAAGATGTGAGAGTTAACTTCCGACGGTGACGCTGCCTCATCTCCATCCACATCTGACAACAGCAATTGGCCCTTTGGACCGTTCTTGCTCTTGTTACTAACTTTGAAGTTGCTGTTGAATGACTAGAGGTTGTCTAGATGGTCATTGTCGGGGATGTAGTGACTCTTGCCGCCCTGAAGATCCACCTTCTTCCCTATCTTCTGAAGAAATTTCACCAGTACTTTTGGATTGACGGAGCCCACCATGAGTGAAGGCAGCAATACCCTATATTCTATTGAGGGCTTTCTTCACCCGCTTCATGCAGGCATCGCAGTCTATGGAGACCTAAATCTAATCTAATATAACGTAAATCTAAATCTAGCGTAAATAAACGTAAATCTAACTAAAAATAAACCTAAATCTAATCTAATTTAACTTAAATAAACCTAAATCTAATTTAACGTAAGTCTACATCTAACCTAATCTTTAACGTCTTTTAGGATAGTTTCCTACGACGTTATAACTCTCTTCTTCTTGTGTGTGTGAGCGTGTGTGGATGTGTGTGCCAATAAAAAGAGATAAATGGTATAACCTTTCTATCACCCATGCCAAGTATAATAGACTGGTTATGCCATTTCCCTCTTGAATAATAGGTCTTGAGTTCAACTCCTCGTCGGCTAGATCTTTAGGTCTTTTAATTTTAATTAGTTTCCTACAACGTTAAATTAGTTTCTCTCTCTTTCTCTCTCAATGTGTGTGCGTTTTTTTGGATCGTATGCACGTTTTCTCTCTCTTTTCCTCTCTCAATGTGTGCGTTTTTTGTTTATGCATGTTCTCTCTCTCTTTTCCTCTCTCAATGCGTGCGTTTTTTGTTTATGCATGCTCTCTCTCTCTTTTTCTCTCTCAATGTGTGTGTGCATTCTTTGTTTATGTATGTGTGTGTGCGTTTTTGTTTATGTTTGTACTCTCTCTCTCTCTCTCTCTCTCTCTCTCTCTCTCAAAAACACTATGTGTGTGTGTATGTGTGTGTGTGTGTGAGAGAGAGAGAGAGAGGGAGAGAGAAAGAGGGGAAGGGAACATGAGAGTGAGGAGAGGGAAGGAGCATACCTGGCTCTCCTTCCTCTCCTCGTGTGTGTGTGTGTTTGTGTGTGTGTGGAGAAGAAAAAGAGAGAGAGAGAGAGAGAGAGAGAGAGAGAGAGAGAGAGAGAGAGAGAGAGCGTTACCTGCTCCTTGCTTGAGGGCGCCGAAAAACTCAGATCTGAGATCTGAGTTTTTGGGCGCTCTCTGTTATTTTTTTTAGCCCAGCCGGCGTCGCTATGAGCGTTGCAAATTTACTTGTAAATTTGTGACGCTCATAGCGACGCCGGGAAATTTTTTTTTGAGCGTCGCTAATATGAATAGCCTCTTGTAGTGTCTGGGGTCAAACAGACCAAAAAGACATCCTACACGTAGAATGTCATCTGTGTGATTTTGCACTCCAAATCCAGATTTGAGCATATCAAAGTGATCAGCACCTCAAGAGGAGTCTGTGTTGTGCATTTGAAGCTATTATGAGCAAAAAGACATGCTACGCGTAGAATGTCTAAAGCAAGAAATTGAAGCCAGATACTGACTGTAGGCATAGCAAGGTGTTGTATAGCCTGAGGCAAGCCTCATAGTCAATTTTGGTCCAAATTGGGGTTGATTAGACCGATCAAGACCAGCAGCAAGCTGTCGAAATAGATTTTTGATCCATTGACCAGCTTATAGGTGTCCAAATCAAAAAGTAAAAATAGCTGTGGACTCAGCACATCAAGGGGAATCCATAGTGCAAAAATCCAGGCAAAACAGAGCAGGAGACATCCTACACATAGGATGTCTACTGGGGCTTAGTGAAGAGAAAATTTGACTGAGCTTATACAGTGAGGTTCCAGTTGACTTAAGGGTTCCAGAACTTCTTTCAGAAGTGAATTTGGACCTTGTTTGACCTTTTGACGAAGCAAAGATTGCATTAAGACTTTTCAGGTAAATTGACCGACATCCGAGGTAATTACAGTTCTAGATTAGTAGACCTAATCTAGAACATCAGCAGTGTATAAAATACAGTAGTGGCTGAGGTTAACTCTCTAGTTATACTAATCATTACTAAAATCACCTCTAGCGATTAAATGCTTTGATTCGATTGCCGAAATTAAACGCTTATGTACATGTATAATCAGCGGTGGCAAAGCAAGAAGTTGTGTGGATACTAATCCTTTGCCAGGTGAGTGGTTGGATTTGTAATAAATTGCATTGATAATTTTGATGAATTTAAGATCAGGAAGATACATTCTTAGAGACGAAAAGGTGGCCGGTGACCAAGGTTACAGGTAGCTTAGTGTCCACCGAGGAGATTGTAACTCAGGCAAGGCTAGATCCACTAGTACCAATTATTGAGGAGGGTAGTGATACTGAT
Organism: Adiantum capillus-veneris; assembly: GCF_014529385.1. Lineage (NCBI taxonomy): Eukaryota > Viridiplantae > Streptophyta > Polypodiopsida > Polypodiales > Pteridaceae > Adiantum > Adiantum capillus-veneris. The sequence goes on along the minus strand of NC_140953.1, from coordinate 112,822,420 downwards.
ACTTCATCAGACAAATCCTTCTTCATTGTTAAGTATGGAGCCTGATTTACCCTTGTAATTTTATGTGGTAAAAGTGCACATTTGTAAGGTCCCCATTATGAGGAGAAGCCATCGTGCGTGAAGGAAAATCACTCACCGGAAACCAAAATTTTCACGGACAAGAATTAGGGGCAACTTTAAAGGCCTCGGGGGCGGAGGCCGCCCCCGAGACTTTTTTTTTCGCCGGAATATTATGGCCGGACGACGGCCAGAAAGTGGTCGGAAAACAACCGGTCGGTTGACTGGTGGCCGGTAGTCAATGGCTGATGGCCGGTGGTCGGAAGTCAATGGCTGGTGGCCGGTGGTCGGAAGTCAATGGCCGGTGGCTGGTGGCCGAATTCAAAAGCGGACTTGTCTTCTCAAGGGCGGCCACACATGGGCGGATTGGAGGGTTCGATTTGGACTTATTCGCGCAAGGGCAACTACACATGGCTGTCTCTCATAGGAGAGGGCAGCCCTTTTGGCCTATAAAAGGAGGCCATTTCTACACACATTTCATAGTGTGAAGTTGATGCAACAAGGTGAGTGTGAGGTGGTGAGAGTGAAGCAAGGAGGGAGCTCCTTTGTAAACTACTTCTTGTTTTGAAGTACTAAAGCCATTGAGTGGCTGCTTTCCCGTGGACGTAGCCCACATTGGGTGAACCACGTATATCGTGTGTACTCTCTCTCTCTCTCTACTCTATAATCTCGTGTATATAAATCTGTCTCTCTCCATTAAGTAATCTACTCAATTATCTATTTAGCTACGTCTTATTTCCTAACATTCATGATGGGAAGTCAATAGCCAGGAGGTTTCACCTATGACGGACCAATGCTAGGAGGAAGCACCTCCCTAAATCCTTTGAGCGATTCCAAATTCACTGTGATCTTCTTAGAAGGAACAAACTCAAGCGGAGCCCTAGTTTATTCTGACTATCGAGGACGCAAGTGTATTTGTATTGAAGAAAGTTCGGCCTAGAGATTGGAGATAATTTGGGTCTATGATGATGGAGATAGATTTCGAGACGAAAAGGGGAACCACTATCTGATAGTTAGTAACTGTGAAGATTACAACAAATACAGAGATAACGTGGTGAAAGGGAAAATGGTTTCAGAAACTCAAGAACCGCCACCAAACATTGATCGACCTGTAGTGATTTTTATGTATGATAAGAAGACAACCAAGGTTTCAACTTATATTGAGAATGTGGGAATTTACAAACATGAGAGCGAGGGAGTAGTCTCCTACTTTCGTTGCAAAGAACCATACCCAACCGAGTTAAGAAAAGACAAGGTTCTTTACTTATTCTCTTATGAAATTGCTATGGGGAAGGATATTGTTTTTGTTGATAGGTACGGGTGAGAATACCATCGTATTCTCCCAGAGGAGGTAGAAAAGGCAATAGTTCTAGGAGCATCAACATATACCCCCGAGGAAGTGCCAAGAGTCACCAACACCCCTAGCAAGTCGACAAATCCCTTTTCAGAGGATTATGACGCGACCTCACATTCTACCCGACCGCCGACACTCAACAACAAAAACCAACCATAGCAACTTAGCCATCATTACAGGCATGGCTTTGACAGAGTGCAACATTGGAGCAAGACCGAAATCGAGATGGTTATCAAGCCGCACGAGGGCTAAGGGATTTACAAGAACCACCACTCTATTCACGGTATCAAGGAGAGAGTAAGCCAAAGACTCAAGGGTGAACAGAGCCTAAAAGACCACCCATAGAACGAGTTCAAAGAGATTAACCATCTCTTGCAAGAACTGTTAGAAATTATGGCTTAGGAGCACCATTGGGAGAGGAACAACTTACTACAGAAGACCAGAGGAGGTATATCGATTAGGACGTGGAGATCCAATGATGAGATTTGTAGACCATCGTAGAGTTAGACCTTCTCAAGTGCAAAAATGGGTAAACAAGAAATACACGGGAAATAGGGATCCTAGAGATCATGTAGCAGCCTTTGTGCGTGTAATTAGAGCGGAAGAGGTGTTAGACTTCCCTACCCAATTTGGAGGGTTTGGACTAACCCTAGAGGATGATGCTGCTACTTGGTTTGACTCTGTGGAGCATAGAGACTTTGAGCCTATGGAGGAGGTGTTTGACGAGTTTATCAAGGAATTCTCACAAAGGGGGGTAGCTCATAATACAGTCTCACAAATCCATAAGTTCAAACAGAAAGAAGGGGAATCTGTGAGAAAGGCAGCCCTACGACTAAAAATATATGTGAAGTTCTACCCTGGAAGAACTGTCAACTCAGTCCAAACTTATGCTTATATTTATCCAAGGACTAAGGAATGCAGATCTCCAGAAGGACTTACATATGAAGAGGAGAACGACGTTAAATGAGTTAACTAAGGAGGCTCTTTACCTTGTGGATAATTGTGAGGTCTACAAAGAGGGTGAGTTCAATTATCTCGATGATGATTCATCCTCACAACAAAGTGGAAGCAAGTCTCTAAAACAGCATCGAAAGGAGAAGTAGCTGTCAACCAGGAGCAGGTTGTAGAGGAAGTGCCAAAAAAGATTAACTTGTACGCCAAACCCCAGGCTAAATAGCCCAAGTGGTGTGCTATTGAACAAAAATGGACAAACCATGGGACGGAGGAATGTTATTATAACAAGGGATATGTGAGAGAGACACCTTATGCTCCCCAAGCTTAGGTAGCATCTCCTCAAGTTACACCGATGCCTAGGTATCAAGTAGGCAACCTACCAGGACCTGTAGGTGTAGAAAGACCACAACCAATGTTGTGGCAACAACCACCCCTACCAGGATTACGGCCAATTGGCATAAGATACACGCCAACAATAACCGAATCAGAAGACAAGGCTTTTGTGCCTATGCATGCATATTATGAAGATCCCAATGGATATGCGGCAAATCCTGTCTATTATCCACCGAAAGAACCCTCAACACCAGAACCCTGGAGCATGATGGGAGGTTCCGGACCACCAACCGCTACACAGGAAACATGAGAAGGAAGATATAGCTTGGATGAACGAACATTGTTGTTCATAGCCAACGGAGGCATGGGTGGGCAGAGACATGCATACCAACAAAGAGGAGCTCAAGGAGCACCTCAACAGCCTAAAGGACCCTGCTACTAGTGTGGTGGAGACCACTGGCTAAGAGACTGTCCTCATGATGAAATCATTAGAGTCCACGCATATTGCACCGAGTGTGGAGTTACTCATTTGATTCCTGATTACCCTAAGAACCCGAGCAAAGGAGCAAAAACTACCTTGAACAAAAACTACCTTCCAGTGGAGGGTGAGAAAATGAGACAATAATACCTATTCAGGAAGTGACGCGAGCCCAAGCTCAAAGAATGACGAACGAACCCATAATTGAAGATGCAAAAACCAATGCCCCAAGTTCAGAAACAAAAAATCAGAGAAACACTTGGAAAGCTAGAAAAGCGGGGAAAGAACGAGATAAAACTACTCTATCCGAGGAGTTAAAACACACAAAGGATAGATTAGAGCGGTTAGAGGATCTAGCTAGCCTAAGCTCACACACTGCGGCAACCATAGCATCCAAGGAAATAACAGAACCCAAAAGTGTAGGATCAGGAGGATCAGTACTGGCAGACAAGGTAAATGATCAGTTAGATGCACTTCTAAAAGCTTACAAAGCGAGACTCAAAAAGAACCAAACCCAAGAGCAAAGATGGATGACTTATCTATATGCTGAAATAGAAAAACAGAGGTTGGAAATGTGATGAAAGATGATTGAAACAACTCAATCTTTGATAGAAAACCCGCTTGGTAAACCTGCAAATTGGCATGAAGTACCAACTCCAACCCCTATCAAACCAGCTTTAGAGGAACAAGTAGAAACGAAGGAAAGACTCACGAATGCCTATGAGTCTAGGGAAGAGCCTATCATAGTGAAAAATACGACAAATGAGGCAAGTGACGGGTTCCAACCTAGAACATTGGTAGAAATGGGTAAGGATTGTAACGGTCTAGATGATATGTGGAACCAAATCCATGAGGCCAACGAAGCTAACAGGGTGAGTTACCACATGAACAGCACGAGAAAAGAAAAAAATGAGATCTTACCTCCTATTGAAGAATTTGAGGCAAGATCGCAAATGAACTTTGATATGCATTCACAAGGGGGATACCAGGGATCAATTAGTTCAGGGCACAACCAACCAGACTCGCTGCAAACTCTACCCTCTTACCTAGGAGAGTATGAAGCCAAGTCCGAGGTGAGAGCAATCCCATCTCAAAGACTTTGAGTCTAACATAGTGATGGATTCACAAGGGTTGATTGAGTTATTGTCCACTCCAGTAGCATGCACAATCACATTAGCCAAGCTCTTAAGGTTATGACCAAACATGTGGGCCACAATAGGCAAATGCTGAGAAAAATTTGGAGTGAACGACCCCACCTCAAAGCTTCAGGAAGGGATCAGAGAATTGGACAGGCCGCAACTAAACACTAAGCCAGTACCTTTAAACAAGGTTGGAGAGTATTGTGAGGGAGAATATGGAAACACCAGGCTACGAGTAGAATTCCAAGGAGTAGTTTCCAAAGCTATTCTTGACAGTGGAGCAGGAGTCGGTATCGCCACCAAGGAAATTTGGAAAAAATGGGAAAAACCAGCTTTGAGAGCTACTAGAATGAAATTGCAATTAGTAGATGGGTTCATGGAGAAGCCTCTAGGACTCTTAGAAAAAGTGATTGTCACCTCACGCGGAATCGAGTATGAGCATACCTTTGCAATAGTCGATTGCGACAAAAAGAACAATTACGAGATCATCTTGGGAAGACCATTCATGAGACAATTGAAGATGGTCCAGGATTGGGGTTACGACCACATATACCTCAGACATGGTGAGGCAACAACCAAAATTCACTTAAAAGACCATAGTTACAAGGATGTGAACCAGACACTAGTGGAAGAGTTTGATTCAGCCACAGTGGTAGGATCGGAACTCCTAGCATGGTTAGGGAAACAAAAAGAGCTATGGATGTGCGGAGCTTCACATGGTGGGAGCTTAAAAAGAGCGGAATGCATCTTAGAAAGAGAGATTGAGGACAAGGATATATTCCGGAACCTTTTCTTGAAGATGCCTTGGAGCCTCTGGAATGGGAACACATACTAGCAACATTGGATATATGTACCATTACAGATAGTCCAAGGACAAAATTTTGCGATAAGGATGGCTATGATGTGCTACCCTATTGCATGGTAAGCCTTATACCAGGAGGAGATGAGATGATAGAACCACCAGAACAAGAAGAGTTTTATAACTCCTCTGAGCATCTGGAGGTAAATAACGATGCGGATAACGAGTGTTCAGACAACTCAAGCGAGTGTGGGGAGAAAATAGGGAATATCAAATTTTATGATTTTGCCAATCAGCACCCTAGACGCCAGGAATGCTATAGGAGAAAACGAGCAAAAAACAAAGCGAGAGAGAACCTGATGCCCAGGATAAAAGATAAAACTCACTATCTAATGCTTATAAAAGCAGAGGATTGTGTAAAAGATCAAATATTAAGAAGATTCTCAAAAGTTCGAAAGGAAGGAATGCGAGAGGAAATAAGACAAGTACGGAAAGCTAAAACAGAAACAAAATTTAAAAAATCAAAAAAACAAATAACAAAAGACCTAGAGTGGACCAAACTAGAGCGTAAAAAGAAATACCAAGAACTAAAATGGTCTTTACGAGAGGTATGGACTACTGAGGGAGATAGTGATGGTAAAGGGGAGTCAGAAAAAGGAAACATGAATGTACCATCACACTATTGGAAATTCACCATCTAGGACAGAAAAATCATAATGACACCACCAATCAGGGAAAGAACAAACGAGGAATCTTATGATGGGCCGAAAAATGCAAAAAGGATAGACCTCGCTGAACCAGGAGAGAAGCCTCAACCGGTCTATATTGCAACCGATTTAGATCTTGAAGAAGAAGAAGTGCTGGCACAAATTCTCAAGAAATATAAAGATGTGTTTGCATGGTTCTACAAAGACCTCAAAGGAGTTGATCCATCGATATGCCAACATACAATTTCTTTGAAATCAGATGTCAAACCTAGCAAACAACATCCTTATACATATAATGACACATGTGCTAACCGAATCAAAGAGGAGATTGACAAGCTGATGGATGCTGAATTCATCTATGAAATCGATCATAGAGATTGGGTGTCACCCATTGTGGTTGTCCCCAAAAAGAACGAAAAATTACGAGTGTGTGTGAACCTCAAAAAGGTAAATGCAGCCACCATAAGGGACAATTATCCCTTGCCGATCCTCACAGAACATGTACTTGAGAGGGTGGCCGGGAAACATGCTTATTCCTTTCTAGATGGGTTTTTAGGATACAACCAACTGGCAACTGCAATAGAGGATCAACAGAAAACAGTGTTGGCCACAGAATGAGGAATATATGCGTATCGAGTTATGCCTTTTGTCTTAACTAATGCCCCAACTACCTTTCAAAGGTTAATGACACATGTGTTCAAAGAATACCTAATAATATTATTAGAAATATACATGGATGATCTTTGTGTACACTCTCTTCTACAAGAGGAACATAATCACCATTTGCAAAAGGTATTTGAAAAATGCAGAACATATCGTATCTCTCTTAACTTGGAAAAGTGTATTTTTATGGTTAGGCAAGGCCGCATCTTAGGACACATTGTCTCAAGAAATGGCATAACCACAGAACTAGACAAAATCAAGGTCATAGTAGACCTGCCCAAGCCTACTAATGCGAAACAAGTGCAATCCTTCATGGGACACTGCGGATATTATCGAAGATTCATATATATGTATGCAGTCATCGCACAACCTCTGTATCGTTTGTTAGTCAATTTCGACTGGACTAAGGGGTGTGAAACTTCATTCGAAAAGCTGAAGGAAAACCTTGTATCAACACTTGTACTTAAAGCACCGGATTGGGAAAAGATATTCCATATTCACATTGATGCATCTACACATGCAATCGGGAGTATTCTGGCTCAACCTGGAGACGGAACAATGGATTTTCCAGTTTGTTACGCAAGCTGATAGTTAAACAGTGCAGAAAAGAACTACACAACCACCAAAATAGAGGGGTTAAGAATGATTTATTCTATAAAGAAATTTTGGTATTATTTGTTTGCAAACAAACTTGTGTTCTTCACAAATCATCAAGCTCTTTTGTATCTGGTAAATAAACCACTCAATATAGGGAGAATTGTACGATGGTCTATTATATTGCTAGAGTTTGATTTCACAATGGTAGTCAAAAAGGGTAAAACTCATCTACGAGCGGATCATCTTTCAAGGCTACACAACGGGGAAGCACCTGAAGGAGTATATGATGACATACCAGATGCTTATCTTTTCAATATTGAAATGATACCCAAATGGTCTCAGGAAATTGTTAGTATTCTTTTCTTTGGAGGTAGTTTTGATAACACGGGAGACAGATCCAAACAACAAACAATTCGACAAACAAAAAACTTATAGTTGATTGCAGGACGGCTGTATCATCTAGGATCGGACCAGATTCTACGACTATGTGTAAATCCGGAGGAATTTGAGTGTTATCTTGAAGAAGCACATGTCCAGGATTGTGCATTTCATTGTTCAACAATGAAAGCACACGCCAACTATGTACGTGGACACACATGCTTATGTTAACAATTGTGCTATATGTAGTGCCAACAACCGACCAATGGATCACGCGACATTGTTTCAGGTAAACATTGCACCTGCATGGAGTCAATATATCATTGATTTCTTAACCACAAGGACGTTTACTGAAAACATAACAAGAGCACGGAAAAGAGCTATAGATCTGGAGGCTCGCGACTATAATTTAATGGGGAACCAACTCTATAAGCGAGGAAAGGACAATCAACTTAGAATATGTGCAAGTGAAAGTGAATACCTGCTAATTCTAGAACACACACATGGAGGCATAAGTGGAGGCCATTTTAAGATGGCAAAAATTGTCTTAACCGCAGGAATATGGTGGCCTACATTGCATATGGACACTGATGAGTTTGTAAAGCGTTGTGACGCTTGTCAACGCACCAAGGTGCCGATTAAGAGAGATGAGATGCCACTACGGCCAATGATGGGAGCAAGGGCATTTGCAAAATGGGGCATTGATTTTATGGGACCTATTTCACCCCCTGCATATCGCACCATACCCAATATATCATTGTGGCTACGGACTATCTCACAAAATGGACGGAAGCCAAGGCAACACAAAAAGCAGATGCACGAACCACTGCACAATTTTTGTATGAGAATGTTTTTGTACGATACGTTTTACCAATAGAAATTGTCAGTATCGAGGAACACATTTTCTTAATGAAGTCATTGAATATCTGCTAGAGGAATTCATGGTCATACATAGAAAATCTGCTCCATATCATCCACAGGCAAATGGACAAGCTGAGGCCACAAATAAAACACTATGCAGTTCTCACTAGAATTGTATCAGAGTCAAGAACAGATTGGGATCAGCAGCTACACTCAACACTATGGGCATACAGGGTAGCTTACAAAACATCGATAGGAACAACACCGTACAACATGGTGTTTGGTCTAAACGCTATATTACCCATAGAGTTTTTAATTCCGACTCTACGAGTAGCGAAATGCTTAGAATGGATAGGGCATGCGCTCTCTTCACGAATAGATGATCTTGAAAAGCTAGATGAACTTCGCTTGAGAGTTGTAGCTTCGATCTATGCTAAAAAGAGAAGACAAAAGGAGTTTTTTGACAAGCATGTGCGCACGAAAGAGTTCAAAACAGGTGATTATGTACTTGTGTATACCTTGAAGCAACAAGCCAAGAAACTTAAAAAGCGAGGTATGGGACCCTTTGTGATTAGTGACCTATCACAAAGCGGAGCTGTCAAGCTTGCTACATTAGCAGGTGAAGAAATACCAAATTGGATTAGTGGGTGTAGATTAAAGAAATATCATTTACCACTAACACGGGATATGCTTCAACAAATCCATCAAGAAAAACAACTGACGAAGGAGAAACAGAGGATACGAGAAGAAGCTCAAGCAGAAGCAAATGAACGCGTTGCAAAAAGAAGACTTCTGCAACAACAACAACAATCTGGAACACCGTTGCGAATCAATGCCATTCGACTAACGAATTTTGATGAAGACACAGTGGAGCCGATAATTGCAGTCAAAGTGGGTAGCAATCACGTTGAATCGACGGCATTACTTGATTTTGGACCCCAAGCAAATTTGATCTCTTACAGATTATACAAATAGCTCAAGACAACAGGTCAACTTCATCCTACTCCACAAGTGTTGGAAAGTAGTACATCACATTCGTTGAAAACATTGGGCTGGATTATATTGCATGTACGAGTACATCAATATATTTACCCACACAAATTTTATGTGGTGGAGGATGAAAGCACACAACATCCCATGTTGTTGGGACAACCTTGGCAAAAAGAGTATAATGTGCAGATAGATTGGAATGCGAATGCAGTCAAGATTTAGCATGCAAAAGAACAACGAGTGGTAGCCTTTGATCAACAACCCCAGAAGAATCAGCTGCGAGCAATGCAAATCACTGGATAAAGCGCCAAAAGGAAGGGTGCCACTAAATAAAAACACGATAACCATGGTAAACAAATAGGTACCCTCCAACATTGTTTACTATAGGTATAAACAGTGACCGACCGCAGTGAAGAGATCAGAGTTAGCAACACGAGAAAAACAAGTATGGGTGCGGAAGGATAGAAGTGATATGGCAGACAAACCACAATACAACAGAGGAATTCAACCGAAACAGATAGTTCAACCAAAAACCAAGGGAATAAAAAAATATGGATCCCAAAGAAAATGCTCAGCACCAACTCAAATACCACTCGCTTATGGATCCCGAAACCGAAGCAAAAGGAACTCCCTTTAGTACAAGCAACATCGGAAGGTAGACAACTGCATATGAAACTAGCAAACTGCCTTATGTGGGGGCCAATCAGCAACAAAACAATGGCAACCAAGGCTGACTCAATAAACCTACAAAAACCGGTAAGACAAAGCTACACATGGAAAGCAAAAGAGACAAGGTCTACGGCCAATTCCGCCACGAAAATTCTCTCCAAGGAGACAATTATGGCTATATCAACAATAGCAACAAAGCAAGCGACTTTTGCAAGAAAAACAATCAAACAAAGAGTAGTAGAGTTACAACTTTTACAGGCAAAGAAAACAGGAAACCTCTACGGCGAATGCCAATAAGCATCTTGCTTATACCCTTCTCTTGCACAACATTAATTTTTCCATGCATTGACCGAGTATGCATAAAATAGGGCCACATTACACGGCCACGCATTAGCACAATTTTTCAACCCGTGCATGGCACATACTACGAGACGATACCTTGTTGTTCGGGAGGACTCTGGCTAGGAGGGGGGGAGGCATTCTCAAATGCGGACCCAATGGTAGAAAGAGCAAAAAAGGGCATGTTTTTTGACTATTTTTAAGGGTTGTTGTTTGATTGCAGAATTTTCTGGACTAACCCAAGTACATATGCCCTTATACAGTATGAATCTACAAGTATATGAGTCCAAATGCCAATCAAGCCGCTAGGTGTGTGTATATAAGTAAAAATAGCCATTTTTCGGGCAAAATATTGGTAAAACGGAGAAATCCAGCCATAAAAATTGCATGTGAGTGTATATAATGTTTTGCGGTGATGTTTTTGATTTTATGATTTTCGGGGATTTTTTTGGGTTTGATTTGCTATTTTCCTTTTAATTTTGATAATTTTCGGCAGAAAAACTTTACAAATACAAAAAGAAGGTGAAAAACGGTCGTAATGAAAAAAAAATATGGGGATGATCAGTGATTATAGGAAAACCTATGGTACAGTGGGGGTGCAATTATGAGACTGGAGCGGAAAGCGTGTTTTGGCCAGATTTTGCCCGAAACGTCAAATTTCTTGTAAACTGGGCAAATGGAGTCCAATCAAGAAATTTTTGAGCCTAAACCGCATCTTGCAAGAAGTTGGGAGCACATGTTAATTTTCATGAAAAGTGGTTCGAGGACCCCCATTATAAGAAATTTTCACTTCATTTTAAGCTCATTTCCACTATTGACCTTTGAGAGAGAGCTCCTTCCACCTAGAGCGAACCGAACTTCCAACAGCTTCTACGACGCGCACGACTACTTGTAGGCTCAATACATAAGAGGTAGGCTCACCACCTTGAGCTTTTCGCGCATGTTTGTCTTTTTGTCGCGAAAACTAGCGTAGGGTTCACACAGAAAGTGGGCAGTAGAGACCTACAAGTAGAAGTGGCCACCTAATAGCCAACCCAAAAGCAATGATAATTCATCGACAACTTACCCTAGAATAGGAGACCAGTCTTGGATGCCCAAAGACAGTAAAAACCATCGGGAAAAACCCTAATTCCTAGAGCCCCACAAGAGGCCACCAAATGGGAAATCGGCTGAGAGGCATCCAAATGCTACCAAAATTCATGGGTAGGAGCATCTCAACATGCTCGACAAGTCTATGTATCCCACATGACCAAAAGGTGACCCGCAGCGGCACTAAAACTTTAGAAACGACATCAGACACACAAAGCGTCAAATAGCTCTCGCGACCAAACCGCATGTTTGTTTGCCACCAAACTTCACAAGCGGCTTTCCTAGATCATCAACAACCAACTTCTATGGTGGTAGACCATCACAAGTCATTGAAGACATGTAAACGCAACCACGGGTGCCTCTAGAGTGATAAATTAGCAAATGGAGCTCCAATAAAGCCAAAGTCGACAAAAACCATACGGTGTGAACGGGATGAAAACACACACAACGCCTCTATAACGACCCGACACACACTCTTGGGAAGATACACACACACACACTATGGGGCACCACTCGGCTTAGACAACACCTGGCCGAGACAGGGAACACACCTCTAGAGTGAGAGGAGAGAGACTATCCACTTGCCCACTCCACACAGACACACACACACACACACACCCAAAAAACTCAGCTCAAAAGAGGAGAATTTTTGATGTGTAGATACAATTGAGCTCGGGTCAACACCAATGGGGCAAATAGCTCACACAATATGGGTAAAATAAGCCAGATACAATCACAAACTAGAGCAGAAACTTCGCTCATAGGAGAAACTTACACAGAAAAACAGCAGGAAAAGAGTGAGGAATTTGGCAAAATGGACAGCGTCATCGCGTCCGGAACGTCCCAAAACCCCAATCTACAATGTCAAAGTGCTCAAATCCGACCTCGGATGAGCAGTTTACGGCCAAAACAGGCTCCAAAATGAGTAAAAAACACACCTGCGGCTGTTCCTCCTCTCTTCTCCACGTTTTTTCTAGTCTTATCTCTCTTTTTTCAGTTCCCACACTTAGCTTTATCACTTGGGCACCCTTGGCCTTTTAGATGACCTCAAACGGACCCCGAACAGGCCAAAAACTGACCTCGTAGTGCATAGTTGTCACCTTTTTGCATCATCCGCACACCTGGCACTCATCTTTTTTCCAATAATGCATCTCGCCACCACGTAGAGTGGCCCCAAAAGGTGGTCCTCATGATGAACTTTCTGCATAAGTATCACAAGAAAACACCTACGTCGTGTCCATACTTCTCCTCGTGCAAGTATTGACCCCGTTCGACCTCCTGAAGCCACTAGATGCCATCTGACGCACCTGCTTACCTCATGTCTTCGGCCCGCGGATAGCTTCCTCGAGAAGTTTTACGTGCTATAAACTCCTCATTATTGTAGAAAAAACATACTGGTACTGGTGATAGTGAAAATCGATGCACTATGTACATGCTGTTCTACCTGTACACATGTGGGCCCCACGTAACCACCTGGCTATGGAAATTGGACAATTCTTTATTTGATACACCATGCATGTATATGTACATATGCTCAATCCCTTGCTCCAGAAAACTCCTGACATAATTTGCCCATCCCCTAGCCTGCTAGATCATTCATGATCAGCAGCAGCAACGAGAGATATGAGACTCGCCGCATCACAGGTCTCCTCATCCTTCAATAACTTTGCTTGCTCCACAGACAACTCATCTTGCTCCACCATCATCAATCTAGCATGATACAATTTAAGACGCAATCCATTTACTCTTGACTGATGTAGAACACCATCCAGGTTAGCCAGCTGATATGTGCCATTTGGAAAACACTCTACTACCTTGAAAGGGCCTTCCCACTTAATTTGAAACTTCTTTTGGAAGGTGTTGTCCAGCTTACTGTTGTAGCGCAAAACCAAGTCATGTTTCTCGATACCCTTACTTTTAACCTTTTCATTTATCTTTGCCAAAGCCTTATCCTGCATCTGCCCATAATGCTCCAATGCGCTCATCCTATCCAACTGGACCTCTTGTAACTGCAAGAGCCTCTCTTTGAATGCATCACTAGGCGACCCAAGCAACTTCTCTAACATCTTGACCGCATGCAACTCTACCTCCACAGGCAATAGTGCTTCCTTTCCATACACCAAATGAAATGGAGTAAACCCTGTACTTGTCTTCACCGAAGTACGGTAAGCCCATAATGCACTAGGCAATTCCAAATCCCAATTCTTTCCTTGGTGCTCTGTCACTTTAGAAAGAATTTGTACCAACTCACCATTGAACCTTTCATTTAAGCCATTACACTGCGGGTAATAAGGAGTGGTATGCTGGTGCCTAATCTTCATCTTTGTGCATAAGAAGTCTAGCACTTTAGCTCTAATTAAATCCTGGCCCCTTATCTGAAAGTAGCTCTAATGGCACTCCAAACTTGCAACATATTTCATCATACACAAATTTTGCCACATCCTTTGCAGTGATCTGTTTTACTGCTATAGCCTCTGCCCATCTAGAAAGATAGTCCACTGCCGTCAAAATATAGCTTTTGCCCCTGCTTGTGATAGGTAACGGGCCTATTGCATCAATCCCCCACTTTTCAAACACATCAAACACCATAATGGTTTTTCGTAGCTCTGGCTTCAACACTCTCTTCCCAAATGCTTGACACCTATTGCAAGACCGACACCAATGGTGAACATCCTTGTGCAAACTAGGCCATACATACCCCTCTTGCAAAATCTTATGCAAGGTGATCTTTAGAGCAAAATGGCCACCACATGCGCCTTCAGGATTCTCTTCCAACACTCTGTAAAGCTCCTGCCGCCAAGGTACACGTCTCAACACGAGATCAGCCCCTTTCATGTATAAGACATCACCAATCAATTTGTACCTGTATGCTCTACGCACAAAGCCATACTTCTTAGACTTCTGAATCTCCTTTGGAATGATTCCTGTTAGCAAAAACTCCTCTTCTTGAGCCAAACTTTCCCGGCCATGATAAAGAGGTAAATTGGTCCTCAACACGAATAGCTCCCCAATCATGCCTTGAGCTGCTTCATGTGCCTCTCCATTTAGAGCACGTTCAATGTGTCTGATGCTCCATGATTCAAACTTTTTTAACAGGCCTTTAATTCTGAAGCACATTTCCTTCAATGAGGTGTTCTTGCTCTTCCACACACCCAGCACTTGCTTCACCACTAACAAGGCATCACCTTTTATGCTCAACCTTCGAACCCCATGCTTCAAACAAATGTGTAATCCGGCTTCCAATGTAGCATATTCAGCCTCATTGTTACTATGCGCATCCAATTTGAACTCTCTCTTGCATACTAGCTTCCCCTCTGGATCATAAAGTGCTATACCCCCTGAAGCTGCATCGTGGCTCTTTCTGTATGAACCATCAAAGAACAACACATGTGCATTGCTGATCTGTAGGACTTCTTCAACTACCTTTCTCACCACCTCTTCCTTAACAATAAGGGGATTCTCCTTGTAGGTCAACAAATCAGCTAGGGTAGCCCTTGTACTATCTTCCACTAGAAAAGAGAACTCAAACTCTTGCAGCTCAATTACCCATTTCTTCACCACATTTGACATGTTAGTACCATTAATTAACTGTGGCAAAAAGGCATAACTCGTCAAGAAAACAAAAGGCCGTGGTAGCAAGTAATGACGAAATCGTCGACAAGCAAATATTACACTGGCCATCACTAGCTCTACTTCCGATAACTTTCTCTCCGCTACCAACTTCACTCGGCTTGCACAATACACTGGCCTCATATAATGGCTGCCCTTCCCCTTTTGCAATAGCATAGCTCCAATGGCATCATCCACTACTGATGGATTTACATAAAAAACTTTCTCCCAATCAGGAGCCTGCATGGCTGACAAACCCCCTAACACCTCTTTCACCTCTTGAAACACTTCTTCACACTTGTCATCCCATTGCAATGGATCATGCTTTGCCACTTGTTGTAATGGATAAAGAATCTGAGACAACAATGGAATAAACCTTGCCATGTACTTCACTTTGTGTATAAAGGTTGCCAATTGCTTCGTACTCGTAGGTGATGGAAGAAGAATAATAGACTTAACCTTGTCTGGATCAGCCTCAATGCCATTTTCTGACACCATGTGGCCCAATAAATTCACCCTTGGCTGTGCTAGATGACATTTCTTTGGATTTAGTTGTTCTCCACATTCATCATATCGAGCCAATACCATCTGCAGCTTCTCATGGTGTTCAGCCCTACTGCTATAAACACAGAAGTCATCCATAAAAGCTTTAACACAACTACCAATGAATGGTTCCAACACCCAATTTGATCTCTCTTGATAAAAGGAAGGTCCATTTGACAACCCAAATGGCAATACTGTGTAGCAATAGCAGCCCCATGGCGTAATAAAAGTTTTCTTTGTGCGGTCTTTAAGAGCAATCTTCAATTGAAAATAGCCTGAAAAACCATCACACACACTGTACCTCTCATAACCTGCCACTGAATCCAAGATCTGATCGATGAATGGAAGAGGATATGGGTTCTTCTTAGTGGCTGCGTTTAAGGGTTTAAAATCCACACAAATTCTCCACTTCCCATCCTTCTTTGGACTGACTACAACTGGACTCACACATTCTGTGGTCTCCACTGGAACTATGAACCCTGCCTTCAATAACTTGTCCACCTCTAGCCGCAAGGCTTCCATTTGCTCGTGACCCATCCTTCTTAGCCTTTGCCGCACTGGCTTAGCACCTTCTTTCAGCTCTATATGCATCTCTTCACCCTTGAACCCTCTGATCTCTTCATATGAAGTAATGAACAAATTAGGAAAACTAGCCAACATATGCAAATATATATCCTTCTCCATAGCTGAGAGGTCTCCACTAATCATTTGCGTCATTAATTCCTGCTTCTTTGACAACTCAACCTTGGTTTGCATCAACCCTTCAATCACTTCATAAGGCCCTTCACTTTCATCTTCAACTTCATTCGCAAATGCAACTAAACCAATCTCTTGGATTTCTTTGTCCATCAAAAGAAATGCAACATCAGCATCCTCATCACTGTTGGTAGTGCTATCACTGTCCTCATCTGTCACCGTGGAAGAGTCTTCATCACTAGACTCATCCTCATCTTCATAAAGCTCCTCTAATCGTTTCCTTGTGTCCATATTATAAAGCTTCTTGGTACCTGTCTTTCCATAGAGGCTAATCGTACCATGTCACCAATCTTGAACAGCTCCCACTGCACGTAACCATGGTCTGCCCAGTATAATAGGATATGCTCCCAACCCTGCTGGCATCACATGAAAATCAACCACTGCCTTTGCATCATATGCCTCCACTTCTAAGCTCTTTACAACACCCAAGCATTTTACTTTTTGATGGTTTGCCAATCTGATCCGAAACCCTGACACCCCAGCCACTGTGAGACCCATCTTCTCAACGCATGAGTGTGTTATGACGCATATTTGGGCTCCGCCATCCACATAACCTTGTCCCAAATTTTTCCTTTTATGCCACACATCTACTATTGGACAAATGTCTGGTAGCTCATCCATTGCCAACACCTTTACTGAACCTCTCTTTGGCTCTTTCTCCATTGGGTTAACCATCCTCTTCCACTGTCGCTTTAGCTTAGGCACCATCTCTATAAGCTGCCCAAAAGTAACATCTGCCTTCCTGCTCGTCAGATCCTCCTTCAAGTCATAGCTTAATTTCCCATCCCCTAATGGAAAATCTGAAACATGAAACTTTCGACGAGCTCTCCTTTTCCTCTTGGCCTTGACATCCTCGCCTTCATGGCTCTTTCCTTTCTTCTTACTAGGACCTGGGGCACTTCTTCCTTCCTTTTCCTCTGTGGTCCTCTTCCCAATAGGCATCACTAATGTATCCTCTAGCTTTGATGCCTTCTCCAAGGTGACTACACTTAGCACTTTTGTCTTCCCTTTTTCCTCCTGGGTCAGTCCACTGGTTCCTTTATCTCCCTTAATTTCGATGCCATAATCATGCGACCTAGTTAGCACCTGTTTTGGCAATGGATACATGTCTCCCCCCATCCTTGGTGGCTTATCACATTGCGGGCTGATGTGGCCCAACTCTCCGCAATTATAACATGTGGGCGTCTGCCTCCAAAACCTACTATTACTTTGTCCAACACCATTCCTAGGCTTTTCTTCACCTCTTGGCTGATTTGCAAACCTCCCTCGACCTCGATTATTTCCCACTTGACCTAGCATGTTTAGGCTGAGATTCTTCATCAAATCAACCACTTGCCTCATGTCTTGCCTTAGGCCATCATCTTGCACTTTTGTAGTGACCACTGCTGGCATAACCTGAGTAGTAACAGGAACCACTGGTTCATGATGAACCCCTGACATACGACCTTGTAAAGAGTCCATAGGCTGAAATTCAGACCTCATTGGCAAAGACTCCACCCCTAATTGGCTCATTTTCCTCAGCTTCCACTCTTTGTTCCTTGCTACCTCTAGTGCATCCTCATATGTCCTAGGCTTCTTTAGCTCCACTCTCCAACGTATATTCTCCCAAAGACCAGCCAAGAACGTGTCCTTCTTCATCATGTCAGGCGGGGGTACCTGTGGTGCTAAATCCTTGCACATTCGCTCCCATGCCAATGAAAACATACGTATGTACGCATCTACTGGCTCACCTTCCTTTTGCACCAAAGCCTGTACTTCTTGCCACACTTTGTCAGGATCTTCTATCTTCACAAACTCCACTTCCAACCCATGTCGTAGATTGTCCCAACTCAACCTTACAGGTGGATCATCCACACGCAACTCCTCTTCAAATTCTTTAGACCAAACTCGTGCATCACTCTTCAAACAAATTTGGAGAAGGCGCAACATCTGCGCAGAATCATGAATATGGTTGCTAATGCAGGCAACCTCCATCTTTTCCAAAAATTATTCCACATCTTCATCACTTCTTCCATGAAACTCCGGATAAGAGAAAGCCATGGCTACCCAAATTATGATGCTTTGAGAACCCCTTCGAACACACATGCCAGAATCCAATACTTTTGACTACCCAATCCCCAGAAATTTCAATGGAGATCAACTTTAGATAAGGACAAACACATGCACATCAAATGAGTTTTCATAGTTAATCATCGGAATGACAACAGGCAAAGGACACTCCAGGATCTCTCTCAATCTTCTTGGCCCGAACATAAAGACTATGCGCTGCTGGAAAAAAATCTTCTTGGACACATGAACATTTATCTGGATTCTTTGAGTTAAATGAAATGGAGTGAATTGAGGGCCATTTTGATCATCCATTAAAGCCAACCATGAAGCTCCCAAGAAGGCACACCTGACTCAACCTTTGATTTTGCCAAAATTTCAGCAGCATAACAGCATAAATGGCTCAAAATACCAAAAAACCAGCCATCATAACTTGGGAAAATTTCGACAGAGTTTCCCCAGAAGTAGAGCAGTAGGAACCCAAAATATAGACTGTCTATGTATGCATAAACTGTCAACAATAGAACCCGAGCATCAAGTAGGACTCACTAGTACATAGCCTATGGCGAGGTCACAAAAAGGGTGCTCCAGCTACCTGTATCACCGAAAGGATCTCCACATTTGAGAATCCCCCAGCTCAATAAAAACCTCACGCTATCGACCCTCACACAAAGGCTAATGCAAATCGCATATAGTCAAGTCTCAGAAATGACTATCTTCCAGACCAAGTCTCAGAAATGGCTGGGACTGCCAAATACAACCAAGTATGGATCCACAAATGCGTACAATGGCAGTTTCCACAAGTAACGTACAATCTAGCAGACAATGCGCTCAAATAGGCGCCAAGTGATGAATTCCCACAACAAGTGCAAGTGACATCACTGCTAGTATATCACTGTACTCCAGCTACCTGTACCTGTGTGAATCACCTGTACCTGTACCTGTCCCTGTAACCTGTAACCTGTAACCTGTAATCTACAAACTGCAACCTGTAATCCCGAAGCTCGAAGCTCGAAGCTCGAAGCAGAAGGTACTCGAAGAAGATCCTCCGTGCGGGCGCCAAAAGAATGTGAACGGGATGAAAACACACACAGCGCCTCTATAACGACCCGACACACACTCTTGGGAAGATACACACACACACTATGGGGCACCACTCGGCTTAGACAACACTTGGCCGAGACAGGGAACACACCTCTGGAGTGAGAGGAGAGAGACTATCCACTTGCCCACTCCACACAGACACACACACACACACACACACACACAAAACTCAGCTCAAAAGAGGAGAATTTCTGATGTTTAGATACAATTGAGCTCGGGTCAACACCAATGGGGCAAATAGCTCACACAATATGGGTAAAATAAGCCAGATACAATCACAAACTAGAGCAGAAACTTCGCTCATAGGAGAAACTTACACAGAAAAATAGCAGGAAAAGAGTGAGGAATTTGGCAAAATGGACAGCGTCATCGCATCCGGAACGGCCCAAAACCCCAATCTACAATGTTAAAGTGCTCAAATCCGACCTCGGATGAGCAGTTTACGGCCAAAACAGGCTCCAAAATGAGCAAAAAACACACCTGCGGCTGTTCCTCCTCTCTTCTCCACGTTTCTTCTGGTCTTCTCCCTCTTTTTTCAGTTCCCACACTTAGCTTTATCACTTGGGCACCCTTGGCCTTTTAGATGACCTCAAACAGACCCCGAACAGGCCAAAAACTGACCTCGCAGTGCCTAGTTGTCACCTTTTTGCATCATCCGCACACCTGGCACTCAGATTTTTTCCAATAATGCATCTCGCCACCACCTAGAGTGGCCCCAAAAAGTGGTCCTCATGATGAACTTTCTGCATAAGAATCACAAGAAAACACCTACGTCGTGTCCATACTTCTCCGCGTGCAAGTATTGACCCCGTTCGACCTCCTGACGCCACTAGATGCCATCTGACGCACCTGCTTACCTCATGTCTTCGGCCCGCGGATAGCTTCCTCGAGAAGTTTTACGCACTATAAACTCCTCATTATTGTAGAAAAAACATACTGGTACTGGTGATAGTGAAAATCGATGCACTATGTACATGCTGTCCTACTTGTACACATGTGGGCCCCACGTAACCACCTGGCTATGGAAATTGGACAATCCTTTATTTGATACACCATGCATGTATATGTACATATGCTCAATCCCTTGCTCCAGAAAACTCCTGACAACGGCAAGGATCCCCAAGGGATCGGGAAGCTATGGAGACCAACATCAAGAAATTTCATCGCCGAAAAGCACTCCAAAAGTCAGAAAACGGCTTGGAGGCTCTGAAATCCACACATGGAGTTACTTTCTATACAATTGACCTTTTTGATTGAAATTAGGCTTAAAAGGGACTCAAGGGGACTAAGGGCAGGCACCTGTAGTAGCAGTTTCCACAAAAAATTCATCAAGAGACATCCTACGCGTAGGATGTCTCAAGGCCATTTATGGGCACAAACCCCAACACCTCTCATCACACACATTTTCTGAATAGCCTTTACATGCTTGCCACCAAGTTTCATCACATTTGGACAAAAAGTGACCTCATATGCATGACAAAACGCAAAGTCATGGCATAGAGGCAATAATGGGCCATAGACCTATTAAAACTTGTCCAAATCACATGAAACTTGCACAATACATTCATGAGCACATTGCCAACCAATCTGTGTGGTCGCCTGCAAAAAATGATGAAGTAGACATCCTACGCGTAGGATGTCTATTTGACATTTTTGGACTACAGAGGGTGTTTTTCAATTCCAGATCTTTTAATATCACCTTCAAGAGCACATATATCAAGTTTGAAGCCATTCTAATCATTTTGACCCCCAACACCTCCAAGATACATTTTTTGAGCCCAAAAAACACTACACATGGTCTTACCAATACCAAATCTTGTCCAAATCAAAATCCAAGAGCAGGGTCATGTTCCACATGCCAAGGGCTACCCATATAACCAATTCCAAGCAATTTTGATGAAAAAGACATCCTACGCGTAGGATGTCTCAAGCATGTTTTTGACCTTCAGTGCAAAAAGTGACATCATGAGAGCGTGCAAGGAGCCCATATATCAATTTTCAACCCATTTGGATATCATTTGCCACCTGTTGTGGACATCCTACCCAATTTGTGAGCCTAAAGCCTGAAACCGCCCAAAAATGTACTTTTTTATGCCCAAATCCAATTCCAATCATATAGCCATGTTGTACAGGCCAAGGACCACCAGCATGCCAAATTTCACCAAAAAATTGATGAAAAAGACATCCTACGCGTAGGATGTCTAAATGATAAATTTTTGCCAGAATTGCACCGAGAGCACATGCACAGTTTCCCAAGTTCCTTTTAAGTTTTATTTTCAATTTTCAAGTCATTTGGATACTTAAAACTCAGTTTCTTAGATGATGTGGAAAAAATGCTAACTTCGGACTACTAAGTGCAACAGGATCTATGGCAGTCGCAAAATCACCGGCAAAGAAGAAGAGGATGACCATAAAAGATTACTTAGAAGAGGTGGAGCCATTTGTAGTCCCAGAAGGAACTCTAAAACCAACCAGCACTTGCTAGAGTCAAATGATCTGAAGATCTACCAAGGTGTGTTCAAAGACACGTGGATTCAAGAGGACTTGCTAGAGTCAAATGATCTGAAGATCTACCAAGGCGTGTTCAAAGACACTGAAGGAAATGTAATAGAGCTACCCATGCTACCACGGGAGCTCAATGAGTTTGTCATAAGCAAGATGGCAGAGTACCTGGAGAAGATAGATCTCCACAATTATTTTGAAGCTATACCGGGAGGAATTGACATAAAAAGAGTATGGGAGTTTGTGACTACAATCAAAGAAGATGGAGTGGCCAGAGTTACGGATCTGATGGGCAAGCCAGACACTGTGATTGAAATCACAGAGAAAGTAGTAGCAACTGCACTAGACCTCTCCAACAACGGGGATAGTGTAACCAAAAGAAGAGATGATGTCAAGGTGTACACAGAAAAGCAAAACAGCTACACCTTTGAAGACATTGCAAACCCCAAAGTGGCCATCATGAGTCAGTTGTATAACCAATATTTTCATATGTGTACAAAGAGGCCACAAAAGTACAGAATGCAGCCTGGAGCAATTTCCACAACCTTCACCTGGGCAGTGCAGAAGAACAAGCCGAAGGTGATCAACTATGCTGCTTATATCCATGATAATCTAGTGAACATGGGCAACAAGAACCCCACCTACATTGTGCCGGGTGAGCTGATCATGAAAGTAGTATATGGGGCATTGCACGCCAAGGGAAGATGGCCTGACCCTCCATCACAAAATGACTGGCTAAGGCTCAAGGAAGATAAGGAAGAGGAACAGGCCAAAGCACCACTTAGGGTTGCCACTAGGTTGAAACGTCGGTTAGAGACCGTGCAAGAGGAGCAACCAGAGTTGAAGAAAGGAAAGAAAGAGAGTGTCCAAGTGCCGGTCAAAGAGACAAAATCACAGAAGGCGGCATGGCTAGAGCGGCTAATGGAAAGTTTCAGAGCCGAAAGAGCCCTCAAGGGAGATTTGAGCGAGCTATGGGAGCCGTCACTAGAAGCAATGTCAGGATCATCCCAAAGGGTGCACAGAGACATATTTGAAGATTATATTAAGAATTTTGAGATTCTAGATGCCACAGCAGAAAATATCCCACATGTGCCAATGTTGGACGGATACGCCACGATGGACGTCAGCACAGTGAGAACTCACCTCACAAGATTTGTCAGCTAAGGACGAAGCTCGACCCGCAGGCGCGTGGAAGCAAGCATAGGGCCCAAAGAGCAGATGTAGAGCCTACGGTTAGTGGAGCTAAAAGAGATGGCCATTGATACAGTGGACGTGCAGCCACCCATCAATGATTGGGATTTGATGATGACCAAGCTAACCGGGCTCAAGGCACAATCAATGGCCACGAAAAGTGAAATGGCTACTCTCAAAGCCATTGAAGTGCAGATCAAGTCTGAAGTTGACACTCTACAAAAACAAAGCCAAAGGCATATAGAGAGAGAAGAAGAGTTGCAAGCCAGTCTGGCAAAGGCATTGCAAAGATGCCAGGAGATGGAAAGAGAAAATCAGGCAGCAGCTCAAAGACTGCAAGGAGCCAAAGAAGAATACAGAAAACTCAGCAAGACATTGACAGATGCAGAAAGGGAAAGGGACAACCTAACCCTACAACTTGCTGAAGAGTCCAAGGAAGTGGAAGCCATGCGGAATGCCAAAGAGAAGGCAGAAATAGAGCAGGAGGCTAGCCACGATGAGGTCATTGAGCTCCCACATTAAAGTTAAAGATCAAACCATCCTGCGGCTACAAGCATCTCCAGCCATATTCAGAGCGACTAGATAGACTCACACCACTTCAGAGAGTCAACTTTATGAAGAACAAATGAAAGAGATCCAAAAGGATTTGGCCTTAGAGAAAAAGCAGAGGTTGATGATGGCCGAAGGGTCAGTGGTCATGCAAACCCACATGGAAGAAGAGCACGAGGCAATGCAAGATGAGCTAGAAACCATAAAGAGAAAGCTCGAGGAGGCAGAGAAGATAAATGCCGATTTGAACGACCTCCTTATGAATATGGGAGAGCAAGTTGAAGCAGAAAATCATACATTCCAAAAGCAGATAGAAGAGCTAAGAGGCCAACAGACAAAAGAGCAGTTCAGCACCGGGCCAGCAGCCATGGAAGGAATAGACCTAGAGAATGTGTCAGATCCTGTGGACACACCCATGCAAGAGGAATCCTTGTAGGACCCTCTCACATTAGGAAAAATATGAATCCTCTAGGGGCCCTTTGGGATTAAGGTTAATTAGAGGCCAGCCAATGAGAAGAGGGTGGTGGACACTAACCACCTTCTCATATCACTTTATCCCACCTACATTGTAGCAACAAGCAAGGTCCTTATCCTTCTCCTAGTTTTCTTTGCTCAACCATGGCCAACTCTACTTCGCAAAGGCGACCAAAGGATGAGGTCACAACACTTGCATGCCACAACACTAGAGGTGTAGATGATGAGTGGGTGCCACAAGAGTTCACCAAAGGTGCTTGGGTATACATGCAACCATCTACTATTGGCCCTCATTGTGTGCAGAATCGTGCAAACTTGGATCTTCATTGGAAAGGAAAGCTCCTTGGCTTCAAGAACCGCAAATACAAGGGGACCGTAGCCATTGTGCAACATGTTTTCTCAATGTCAACCATGCATTTGCAACAACCACCTTGATTTCCAACACATTGTAAGTACATGTTCTGAGAATACAAAGCTAGGTGTGAAATCACAGTGTAATGTTATTATGGATTCATACTTAAGATTTGTCATGCATTTATAGTCATATTTCCATCCACGTTGGGGAGGAGCAGCTACTACATAGTCTCTCCGGCACATTCAATGCTATACATGCGGATATTGGAGCAATAATGTTCCCACATCTTTGCCCAACCAAACTGGTTCAAAGAAGGATTTTCTTCTATTCTCACTCCTATATTGTCCCTACTTCTACACAAGCGTTTGGAACGCTAGTTGAACCCATCAAAGTAACTTCCTTATTAAGTATGGAGTGGCCGGTGCGAGATTTGTGGTCGGTAGCATCTTTCAAGCAAAAGATGATAATGGATGTCCAAAACTCTTTGAAATACTCTAAAGCTTCTAGGTCTGTGGGCTTGAGTTGGTGTTTGCCTATTCATTGTTTTGTGCACATTTTTAAAGAGTTTGGATTTGTGGAGACTACCGTGCAATGCTTGTATGTAAAGATACGCATTACAAGGAATTAGGAAGGCTTTTAGAAGAGGACTGGGGTTTTGTGGAGGGCATGCACAACAGGGACCGGTACCGTTGTAAGGTTGGAGCTTCAGGTATTGGAATGCGCTATTTGAAATCCCACACCTCCTTGTACATACGATTTCACTGTGATCGTTGGATGTGAAAGCTTGGAGTGTGGACTCCCTTACAGAGTGTAGACGGCGCTATTGCAAGCTTTGACATTGTAGTGAAGATGCCCAACGATGATCTGGAGGCAGTCCAAGTGAACAAGCATTGGACTCTCAGTAACGTTCGAGAACATTTGGTTATTATGGGTTTTGAGGCCCTTCAAGAAGCACAATTTCATTACAAGGTCACAAGGTGAGAATCCTTCCACCACATTTTCAATACATCATGGTTTGTCGATCATTGGGTGCTTATTGTAATGAATGTCCGCACAGGACTGGGGGATGGATGGAACTATGCTATCGATCTTATAACTTTGTAACTATTGCAATTTTCAAATCGATCCCCGCTGTAAACAACATGATTTGCTTTGGCAAATCATGGCTTTGAATATAATTTTTTGCATTGGGATGAGAAATCATTTTTTGGTGAAAGTGCCTTCTTTTTATGTCTTAAAAAAAGGGTCCATTATAAAAGGGGGGCCACCTACTCATTCACTATTTTCACTTTTGCAACTCTTGAGCTCTTCCACTCTCTATCTACACCCCAGGCTAGACATGGATGCTTCCACATCCTCTGCATATGCAGTCACATCCACCCCTTTGTCACGCTTCATCCTCTTCCTCGAGGACACCAAATACAAAGGGAAGTTGGATCTCCACACCTTTTTTACTCGTCTCCCTGACCTTGACGCCACAGTTGCCCTTCACATGGATGCATTTGCTGAGATTTTTGCGTTCATGGAGGAGCACATCATAAAATATTTTGTATCTATCCCCCCACATGTAGGGATCTGGGTGCCTTGCGATCTTTTGCGCTATATACACAAAGGTGATCGCCCATTCTCCATGTCATAATAATCAATATCTAATTCTCCTAAATGATTTTCTCATATTAAACTGATCATTTAATGTGGGGAAGTGCCAAGGGAGAAAAAGCTAGAATATTGGTTAAGTTAGCAGACCGGCCACAATAGGGATCCAAAGGAGGGAAAATAGGGATCCAAAGGGGGGGCCATCTGCAAAAGAGCCATGTGAAACAACGGGCTAAAAAGACCCTAAGGTTCAGCCCATTAAGACTTCCAAAATGCTAAGGTTCCAAAATTCAAAGGTTGTGTCCAAAGGTTAACCTTAGGGAAAATTGGATGCTTAGTGTGTACCCAAAAAGTCTTTCTGCATCCCTACATGGGAGGGGGCGAGCCCCAAAGCTAGGGGATGAGAGAGAAAACCACACACACACACACAGGCTCCCTTTACACAAAGGGAATGAGGGACACATGTCAGCTCCCTAGGCCAGATGCCCACAAGGTATACCCAATTCCTATTGGAAGACCCTTGAAGTGGACCAATGAGAATTAGGCTAGAGTAAATCTAGTTTAATTAATTTAAAAACATTTAATAAAAGAAACCAATAAGAATTAAGTGTCCTAAAAGACTATTGGGCAGTCTCCCAAGGGGTCCAATGAGCATTCAGGAGCCCCATGGCTTGCCTGATTCCTATTGGCCAGGAGGCAAAGGGGTCCAATGAGAGTTTAGTTTAATTATTTAATTACCTAAAGCTCTCACAAAAGGGGAAAGGGGGACACATGTCAGAAGGCTATCACTTATGCTGCTTAATCCCTATTGGCTTGACCTGGGGAGGTCCAATGAGGCAAAATCCAGCCTAACTTAGCAGCTAGGGCTCGCCCAAGAGAGAGAGGGGGCTGATTTTTGCTTGGCATTGACACACACACTCTCACACTTGACCATGTGTGAAGGGAAAATACTCTATCTCCTCCCAAGCTTTAATGGAGAGCTCATCACCTACTCCAAGCTTGTGAGATAGAAGCCTACATCAACACTCTCTTGGCATGTGGATGCAAATCCAACCAAGAGCCAAGCTTCAATGCATGCTCATCTTCTCTACCAAGCTAATTACTAAGCTAAGCTATGCTAATATGAGTGATTATGTGAGGAGATGTACTTCTTTCTCGTAAGATACTTCTTTTTCCTCTCAATCTACTCTCATACCCTGCTAGCTCTCACCATCTTCGAAGGTGTGTGAGGTCTTGGGTCTGAGAACGGGGATAATTCAAGTTGTGTTTGATTAAGTGTTTTGCTTGGTGTATGAAGCTTCCATCTTCATTGCACTAGCTAGTCTTGAAGGAACACAAAGAATTGTATTGTACAATGTCTCTCTTGATGGGAGAAACCATAATACAAAGCCTTTTGGAGGGGGGACCGGCTCCATGCAAATCCGGTCCTCAACTGTTGTCAATAGCTTAATTGCTCTCTCTTTTGAAAGTATTGTCGATGCTATCTAACTAGGTGTTATGCTTTTTGTTGCTCTCTCCACCCAAGCACTCTTGTAATTCTCATTAGGAATCTATTCTAATGAAATGCCCACTATGTTCATGCTAATTTCCGCTACAAATAAGATTTTAGGCCATTAAATGTTACACTCCAAGCGGTTGCAACGATTCCAAGAAATTACAACCGATGTAGGCCATTACTTGGATGAGCAAGCCCCAGGGGTGTCAGCGCTCAAGAAGCGCAAGTTGGGGGTGGAGTACCTTTCTCGGCTCGCAACATTTATCTTCTTGGTGAGCGAGAAACCTGATTTGGAGGAGCTCCGCTTACCACACCTTCAAGTTGGGTCCTTTATCCCCATGAACCCTGCAGCGGAAGGAAATGCACACCGGCTCGAGTACCCTAGGGATCTTGAGGAAGTGGTTGAGAAATCCATAGTTGCGGGGGCTGGCCCTAGTGACACTCCAGTTCCACTACCACTGATGGATGTGGCTATCCCAGAGGTAGAAATCAGCCGCTTCTCCATAGTGTTAGTGGATGGGGAGGAGTATGTGTTCCTACATGATTTGGAGAAAGCATTTGGCCTGCGCATGGATGAATGATTGAGCGTGCTATGCAACGGCACCAAATGTCCCTTAGACAATACGCAAGATGCCCTAGAAAGCAAGCTCTTGCCAGATGGGGACTCTGTTGTTGACACTATTGCAGTTGTATGTGCGGAGGTCCTGGAAGAGCAGTTGCACGTGGTTGATGAAGAATTCCAAGCCATGCAAGCCAAGGTTGAGGCTGCTAGGATGCCGATGCCATTATGTAACCTCCCATCTGATGATCCAAAGGTCGTATCTGTGGTGCATGGGAGCATTGACTTGGATGCAAAGGGCAACAGGGAGGAGGATGACAAGGAGCAGGAGGTAAACTGTGTCCTAATTTTCATGTTACTAATTTATCCTTCATTGTCTTTTTTCTCAACCTTCATCGGTTTATGACAGGATGTCGTGGAGGTTGATGATTTTGCTGCAAGGACGGGTGGCAAGCGGACGGGCTTTGGACCTCAAGCTTCCCTTGCGCATTACCTAAGACAACTCCCCCCTGGCGATGTGGCCATTATCCATAATGAATTTACTCCCCAAGCCCATTTTATGACTTGGTCATTAAAAGCTTTGTGCAAGTTTTTGTGTTTGAGCACCATTGCTCAAACTGCGCATCAAGTGTTCCTAGTGCGTAGATCCCTTGTATGCACAGCGTTTGGCACTGGATTTCGTGGTAAAGTGCTTGGATAGATAGGGATACATGCTTCCATTGGCTCAACTGACCCAAAGGCCATAGCATAGTCCCTCTTGACTGGGGAGTTTCCTTACGCGCAAAATAGGCGCCAGGAAATGGTCAAAAAAATTATGAACTCCTCAGATACATGATGTAAAATCACCGTTTGGGAAGTAATAAAAAATATTTGAAATTGTCTCTCTATCTTTCAAATTATTTTGAATGTGATTTGTCAATCTTGAAAATTGTTTCAATTGGTGATATGAAAATTGTTTTGATTGGTGACTTTGTAATTTCAAGTTCTGTATGTAATTTCAGTAAATTTAGGTATTTTATGTTCCCTAGGGGGTAGATAAGCCTACCAAGGGCCAAAAAAAGCATGGCCACAAGGGCGCGCAAATGGCCCATCCATCAGTTTTGAATGGGCCATTTGCGCGCCCTTGTGGCCAGGCTTTATTTTGCCCCTGGTAGGCTTATCTACCCCCTAGGATACTTACAAAGCACAAATTTATTGAAATGAATTGGTTTTGAATCATTAATTTAGATGCACCCTTTTTATGGCAATTCCAGCATATGTTCACACTCAAGGACACTAGAAAAGGTGAAATCAATTATGAAACGAAGTTTCACACTATCACCTGCTTTAGCTCTACCTAGTACACCCCTGCACCAAAAGTCCAATTACATTGGACATTTGAAAAATCCAAATTAATGTTGCATAGACACTTGGTTTCACAATATGTTATTTTTTTTAATATCCTATAGGGAATTCAAAGCTTGAAATTGCCAAAAAAGGGTATCCACAAGGATCCATGTAAAATAATGTTGCAAAACCAATAGGTTTCAGTAAATTTGTGCTTCTTAAGTACCCTTGGGGGTAGATAAGCCTACAAGGGGCAAACAAACGCCTGGCCACAAGGGCGTGCAAATGGCCCATCCAAAACTGATGGTTGAGCCATTTGCGCGGCCTTGTGGCCAGGACTTTTTTTGCCCCTTATAGGCTTATCTACCCCCAAGGGTACTTAAAAAGCACAAATTTATTGAAATTGACTGAAATTACATACAGAACTTGAAATTACAAAGTCATTTCATTACAAAGATAATAGACACAGTAGACACAACTGTTAATCATATTGTCATTGGAAAGTCAAATCATTACAAAGATAAGGATGTGCAATACAAAAAGAGGGGTAACTTCGGCTAATGCTCGAAGTTTGGTCGCAATCGACGTGCAAGCTGCATATCTTTTGGTTGTATTGTCACTCGCTTTGCATGAATGGCGCATAGATTGGTATCTTCCAACACCGAAATGATGTGGGCCTCTGCAGCTTCTTGAATAGCCTCTAGCGCTATTGCTTGCATTCTATACTGATTTCCATAGCTTTGAAGCACCTCCTTCACAGTGCGAGCAAAGGGGCGCGTCGAATCAAAAGCTCCGTCGTCTTCTGGTAGTGGCGGATTTCTACAAATGCCCTTGCTATTTTTCGGCGCCGCTGCGGTTGTCTTGGGGGCACTTGCACATTTACTGGCGGTCGGCGTTTAAGCTTCTTGAAAACTTAGACTTGCGCCTGTTTACATGCTTAGGGGCTGGTTTTGCAGCCTCTTCTGATTCTTCCTCTTCCCTTGGCTGCCGATCTTGTCGTGTGGGGAGAGCTCCCTTGCGTCAAGGCAATGTCTTCCCCCCAACGGCCACCCGGTGTGTGCACGGTATTTTATCTCGCAACCATGGTGGATCACTCTCTGATTCAGTGTTTGTATGGACCACCTGAGTCTTGGATGGTCTTGCTTGTGATTGGTGGCGTGACAGCTGCTCCCTATTGGACTCTGTTGTTTGCTGGCCCTCTTCTTCTCTCCAGCGCTGGGCACGTTGCTTCATTCTCCTTCTAGGTGTTATATCTTGAGGAGGTGGAGATTCAACAGTCCTCGATGACTCTCGTGCCCTACCACCATGCCCACTACCAGATGAGTTCCTGGAACGGCCAAGTGTTCGTGGCCGTTTTCTTGTGCCTTTAAGCCATGACGGCTTTTCACATCCTTGGAGGGTGTTTTTGTTGGCAGGCAGATGCTCTTTTGCAGTTTGTTTGGTGCGCATCATTTCATTGGTAAGAGCTCACCTGTTCTTAAGAAATGACTGGTTTATGAGAGCATGCAATATTTATAAGGGCCCATTTAAAAAGGGCCCTGTTCACACTAATTTTTTTTTTTAAAGTGTTATTTTTAAAATAAACATGTCACTAAGAGTTGGACCCTGTGTTTATGTTTAGTGACTCGCACAGTATCCACTTTGATCCTTGTTGCACTCTACATCGCCGCCATGCAGCATGCTTGGTGGGACCTTGCGACATTTGCCACTTGTTCCTATGCTCTTGACGACTCTATTTCCGTACTTCAATAGCAATCTTGGATTGTCGCGCACGCTCCATTGTGAGCTTACGAGCAAAAGTTGTGCTAAAAACGAGTTGAACATCTCCTCCAAATAATTGGATTGCACCATTCCACCACCATGTCGAGTATTTTTGAAGTACACTCCCCTTGCTCGATAATGGGACTTCTCCATGCCTTGAGTGCTAAAAATTTCAAGGGATCCATATTTGTGCATAACAAATGCACCATGCACAAACAAGATATACTGTTCACATGAGTAAACTATCCACATTATTAAATAAAAACAATCCCTTGTAATGAATACACCATGTAAAATGACTTACCATGTAATGTGTGATGTTATTTTCACCCCAAGAAAGGGTGAAGACCTTGGTAAAATCCGCCAAGGCTTCTTGAAATGATTGGCGTTCTTCTGTTGTGCTGTTAAGGCCCATAAGCTTGACCATTTTATCAAAATGTGCCTAAACTTTCTTGCGCTTGTTTGCAAGCTCGCCATTTGAATCATTGTCGGTAGTAGCTTTGAATAACTCCTTCCAAAGCTCCCAAAGGTTACCTGCCTATTGGTTGGAGCTGTTTTGAGCATCATATCGACTTGGCGTTCCTTGGGAAACTTTCTTCAAAAAGTGTCTAGCTTTTTGTCCACTCATTGACACTTGTTGAGCAATTTCATGGGCCTCCCCTGTGTTCTTTGCAACAACGATAGACACATTTCCACCATGACAGCCAATGGAATTCAAGAGTACCTCCACTCTTTCGATCGCTTCCTGGACTTTTCCAACGGTTTCATTGTGAAAGCATAGTCAATGTGGAGCTTCAATAGCCTATCAAAAATGCGCATGAATGCGTGTAATGTACAAAAAAGTACATTCGATAGAGGAAATCAAAAGATTGGATTCCAAGCGTGGTTCTTTTGATCACGGTCTGGGGCATTGAGCATGGGACATCTCAGAATAGACGCTTCCCATTCTCTACCTTCATCTCCGACATCACGACAATCTAACCCTTGTTCTCCATGCCCTTGCCATGGAAGCATGGAACCGGCCTTTGCAGTGCTCTTATGTGATTTTTGTTCATTAGGTTTGTACCCTCAAGTGCAAAATGGACAAGGCATGAGAGAAGAAGGCCCTTGTTTGCAGCCAAGCAAACACTTTATGGTCATCAAATCCCCACCTAAGTGCCACTCCACATCATAACTACCAAAACCCTCAATCTCCAACTTCTGACCTGCAATTTGGGAGTGTATTACTTATGTGATCCATGGAGTTCTCTCAAAAACCCATGAAAGTACTCCATTGGTCTTTTTGGGCACCTCAATAGCACCCAACCACCAAATGTCTTTCTCTGATTGCACGCTAAAAGATGGGGTGGGAGATGGCTCGACTGAATCCTTCCGCTTGGTTTGCAGAAGGGCCTCGTTCATTAGAGTGACACTTCGCCTCTCTAACCTTCGGAATTTCACTATTTGACACTCATCGAGTTTCAGCACAAAAGCGACTTTTGTGCCAAGCGCTACAAAATAAATAGTGCTAAGACCTTAATTTTTAGAGTCTATAAGAATAATACCAAAGAAAAAAGTAAAGTGTGTCACCTTCTTCAGGTAACTCGTAAAATCTAAGCATGGCTTCTTGAAGCCTTCTAAGATCCAAGAAAATATTGTTCCACATTGTGTAAGGAAAGCCCTTCTCCGAAGGTCTTATGGATTTTTTCTTACCTTTTCCCCTTGTCTTTGTTGCGCACGAAGCATAAAGGGAAGTTTGCATTGTGTCCTCAATGTGTAGGTATGTCCCAATGTGGGAGAACACATCTTCATTTGTGGCCTTCTTTGCGAGCTTGACCTTGTGAGGAATGGGAAATAGGTTTTCCACAATGCCATGTTCTTTGAGGGCATCCTTTAGGAGTTGGAAAATAGCCTGATAGGCTTTGGTGCTGATTCCAACCTCATCACAAGCTTGTTGAACGTCATCATCACTAACCCATTTCTTAATTTACGCATAAGGTCCTTGGTGACTGCATCCTTAATGTGCTTACCTCCAGGTGATTGTAAGATAGAAATCACGTCCTGGGTATTGAGACAACTAGTGAGAAGGTTGACTCGATCATCTTGACTTGTTCCACCGCATGCCTCCTGGATGAAGTTTCTAGCAACAAATAAACATGAATGTTAGAAAATAGTGTGAAGTAAGAATGAATCATGCAAGTAAAGACCAAATCACCTTGTGGCTGTAACTCGTCGTTTGCATGCTCCTCCCGAATGTGCAAGAGTTTCAATGGATGAATACGTGCATTTGCGTTCCCTTGCACCAAGGGGTGTTTCTTTCAAGTATGTGATGTTGTTGGTAAGCTTCTGGATATGGGACTCCTTTTCTTGCATTTGTCGTTCAAGAGTTTTAAATACCCTCTCCGAAGAGGCAAAACTCTCTTGTAATGCCGTCGTCTTGAGGTGAAGAGCTTGACATTCGTGCATCCACATATGCAAAGAAGCACCTTCACCCATACACAACCGCTTGCAATAGCCTAACAAGCTTGCTTCTCCCCTCCCAAGAAATTGAAGAAATGTGTAAAGGCTATTAAACGGTGGATGGAAGCGGCTTATAGGATCGTAAGGGTACAAATGTCCATCCACCCAAATGTCAACATTGGTCTCACAAGCGGTGCGATGTTCCTGTGATGACCTTTGATCACCTTCACTAGTGGTCTTCGGTGCAAATGCCGTGGGTAAGCGAATATGTATTCTTTTGGTGTGAGGAGTACGTGGTGGTTGAAGCAAACCATTTGTGATGTCCGTGAGCACCATGGAAGCTGTTGCGTGAGGAAGAAAATGATGAAAAGATAGAGGGGGAAGGGTAGAGAGGTTGAGGAAGATGGGAGGAGAGAAGGAGGGAGGGTGGGGAGGGAGAGATTGGGGAGGAGGAGGAAGGTAGAGGCAGGGAGGGAGAGGAGAGGGAGAGGGAGAGAGGAGGGAGGAGGAGGAGAGAACAAAATGTTTATTACTTTTTGGGAGAAAATATTTTTGAAAAAATGGACTTTCTAAGCTTGTGGGTGAAAAAATGGGTCAAAAATTGATTTTTGGATATGTATATATGTTGGGAGGGAGTTTTAAGTTAAAAAAAAGTAAAAATGTGTGTTTTTTTTAAAAAAGTCCAATTTTGACTCTTTGTGACCCACGTTT
Organism: Adiantum capillus-veneris; assembly: GCF_014529385.1. Taxonomy (NCBI): domain Eukaryota; kingdom Viridiplantae; phylum Streptophyta; class Polypodiopsida; order Polypodiales; family Pteridaceae; genus Adiantum; species Adiantum capillus-veneris. The sequence goes on along the minus strand of NC_140953.1, from coordinate 112,787,997 downwards.
TTGCTGATGTGGACACACCCCTATGCTTCCTTCACTTTAAAAAAAGCTAGAGAGAGAAAGTAACCCTTTAGGTCCACATCCTACATTTGTCTAAAAAAAAGGCTTGAAAAGCCTACTCAAAACTACCTTCTTCAATGCCCTTGCCCCCTAAACCCCACACAACATTAGCCTTAATCCCTAAAAATTAGGATTCCTTACAAGGCCCATGCAAGGTTCATATTTCTCCTAATGAAGAGCCACAAGATCTGATACAAGAAGAAGAAGAGAAGCTCCGAAAGGCCATAGAAGTGGAAATCAGAGACACAGCCAAAGAAGCCTTGGAATGGGAGCAGAGGGTCTTTAAATCAATGACAATTCAGAAGATAGACGCCAGCAACCTTCAGCGTGAATGGCTACAGCCCTCTCTCCCATATCCTTTGCTAAAGTACGAAGCCGCCACAATCAACAAAAGAATCAGAGAAGAGCCAACAATGCCACTGTACACAATAGACATCTCCAAGCCTGAAGGGGTAAAGTTGATAGTCGACTCCCAACCCAGGTGGAGAAAGGCATGGCTGACAAAGTATCCACAGTACCTAATCCATCTGGTAGAGGCACCAAAAGTCACCAGAGATAACCTAAGTTTCTGCCCTCTACAAAGGATGAGGACGTGGAAGGCCCATGAGCTACTGCAAAGAAGGCAACCTACTTGGATAAACTATCCGAAGCTGCCAGGCTTGAAGGCAGGCGAGAGGATAAGTGTTCGATACATGGTGAAAACCCTAACTGACGCCATCAAATTGTTCACTGGCTCGCCTGACCTATCTTGCATTATGATGAGAAAGATTTGCAAAACCCTTTTGGCAGTCTTCGAGACATTCAAACAAGGCACAAGCGACAGACAATATCTTCTTATTTTAAGATACATACCGATGTGCATACGATCTGTCTAGTCAGCCTTCCAAGGAGGTGATACATGTATTGTATCAAAGGATCATGTTTTTGCCATCCTATCACCTCTAGGCCTTTGAAGAAGCTTTCTACACCGGCTTCTTCACAATCAGCACTGACATTTTTGGCCCGACACTATTGGCTCGACATGCAAGATATGAGTCACTACTCAAAATGAGAGAAAGCCTAAGATGAAGAAGCAGCTCAACAGCCATGTCGGAGACGACATGAGCAAGGAGGGGGGGAGTGTTAGAAGCTGGACACACCCTACAGGAAATGACTGCTCCACAGATTGTTATTTTTTGTAATTATTCATTTATTGAGAAAACCCGCATTTCACCTTGTAAATATTGGGGCTTACAGAAGTTTCCAGATTGTATCTGTGAGGTCCCTGCCCCTTGTCGAGAGGAGCGGAGTACCGTTGATAGGTCTCCAATCCTGAGAAAGAAAAACCAACGGACATTGCCTTAGCTACTACGTAGCCACGGGCATGAATCATTAGTGAAGGATTGGTCCTATCTCGCTATGGCGGAGCGTGACCACCATAACCCTATCTAAAAATTATCTATAATCAATTATACCTAAAAGTATAAATCTTAGAGTGACCAACCTGTGCGCTTTTTTCCCCATGTTTGAGAAGCACAGCCGCCAAGGTTTGTCTCTTTTAAGATTTATGACAAAAAGAAAAAATTCTAGCATTGGAAAGTTACCCGACTCATCGGGTCCACCCATCCATAGAATGATACCGTCGGGGTATCATTCTCCCACTTTCCACACCACACTCACCCTTCTTTTGTTATCTAATTACTACCACACTGTTTAAACATACATGTTTCTTTACTTTATTTATGATACTGGTTCGTTAAAACAGCCCTTTAAACAGTATTACAAACAATAGTCAAACAAGAAGTCGTCCAATTTTAAACCAACAACCCTTGGATTAGGTTCACTCCAGAATCTCTAATGGAGCTCTTATGTCCGATCAGTATATACATTATTTATAAGAACCCTTGTCCTCATGAGCGTCCCATACCGCTCGACAAGTATTCGTTGTGCTAATCTGGACGTACTCCCGTCACAGCAAAAACGGTGCCAATCTGGGCGTCATCCTCACGCCACGGCAAAAAAAAACCGTAGTATCCAGCTGGGCTAATCTGGGTGTACTCCCACCATAGCATCAGTGGTGCCATCCTGGGCGTCATCTCACGCCTCGGCAACTGCCACATAATACCAGCTCTAATAAGTAGAGAGTCTTGAGAGAAACCATACCGAAGGTTTTGGACAAACATTCTTTCCTATAGCAACCAGTTTAACCAGACAATCTTTCCTACTTGTCAAACATATGACGAGTTTCTCGGGGTTAAGCCCCGTGGTTTCGGTTCGTGTTTTTTTTTCATAAGGTAAATAATATATTCCTATGGTCTCTCATATGCAATGATGCATAACTTGAAACGGCAATACTAACCTGTACCATAGCTCCGATTGGTCCGATTGGTGGAGACATAGCATTTTCCGCAGGGATTCCACCGCTACTTGTTCCAGCTTCATGATCATTAGCGCCTTAGGTTCGAGCACGCTTTGGAGCCATTTCTTTTGTACTACACTTATGTTATACATTTAGAACTTTAAATTGGTCAATTTTCCTAGTAGTCTCCTTGTTTCCAAAGAGAGTCTATAATTTGAACCCTCGCTAACTCCGATTCACACTTAGTGTTGTTGTTCTACCTCTAATTTCTATACATCAAATATTTGCTAATCTTAATTAATGAAAAATTAAGTGTGTAAATTACAAGTGAAAGTTTAAGAATGCATTACTTTTATGCATGACATTTCTAATCCAATTCTATACTTCAACTAAATCAATTTTTAGTATTATTCAAAATTCTATTTAACCTAATTGACAATAACATTGGTGAATGAGAATTTTATCATGTTTAATAAAAATATGATGAGTTCTCTTATGTATTAACTTTCAATTAACAATGTATAAGTTAATAGTGAGGATGTACTAACTAGAGAGAGTAGGTATACTTAGAGAGATTAGAGTAAGAGAAAACATACACACACATCTTTTCTAAAGTTAATTGAATCTTACTATCCATTAGAAAGATTAGAGTAAAAGAGAACACACACACATACTTTTCTAAAGCTAATTGAATCTCACCAATCTATTAGAGAGATTAGAGTAAAAGAGAACACACACACATACTTTTCTAAAGCTAATTGAATCTCACCAATCTATTAGAGAGATTAGAGTAAAAGAGAACACACACACATACTTTTCTAAAGCTAATTGAATCTTACTAATCTATTAGAAGATTAGAGTAATAGATAGCACACACACACACATAACTAATTGAATCTTACTAATCTATTAGAGAGATTAGAGTAAAAGATAGCACACACACACATACATATCCTTCTTAAAGCTAATTGAATCTTACTAATCTATTAGAAGATTAGAGTAAACGATAGCACACACACACACATAACTAATTGAATCTTACTAATCTATTAGAGAGATTAGAGTAAGAGATAGCACACACACACACACACAGCTAATTGAATCTTACTACTCCATTAGAGATTAGAGTAATAGATAGCACACACACACATAACTAATTGAATCTCAATCAATACTCACCTTATTAGTCCACTAGAGTTTTTGCTCTCTTAGTGGTTTGTGGACGCCTTCTCTCTAAGAGAAGTGGCAGCACTTCGTGAGTGCTATAGAGACAATCTCTATGTCCAAAGTGTGAGCATGGATGCTCTATTTATAGCACAAAAGAAAACGTCCAACTTTTTTCTCAAAAAAAATTTTATTTTTTAAAATTTTTAAAATTTTTAATTTTTTTTTTAATTTTTTTATTTATTTCCCAAAAATCATACCCGCGTTTTTGGTACCCTTGTGGTACCCATGAGTTTGACCACTTTGTCATTATCATCAAAAGATAAGGCCACACAAGCCCCCCCTCATTAAGATTAGTCAAGAGTAGCCTCTCCTTTTTCATGTGACAGTGTGTCCCACTTTGTCCCCTCCTATGTGATCCATGTGCCTTCATTTGTCATCTTTGTGTATTCTTTTGTCTTTATAATTATTTTATTTATTTCCTTAATGATAATTTACTTTACATTTTTGAGTTAAACTTTAGAGTCTTATATTAACTTTACAGTAGTAAAAGAAAATTCTACAATCAGTAAATAAGTCTTGCAATAAGTTAGTTAGTGATTCATATAGCTAAACATGTCAGAATTTTGTAGCGTAAATTTAAATTTCTAGGTTTTCTCACCCTACGATTCATAATTTGAACTCGAATATCTTAAATAAGGAGTGATGGTTCAAAAAAATACAAATGCGTAATAGAACTTGTGTGCAATTTGAAAGTAGAGACCTTACAATCTCCCCAATTTAGAATTTGAGATGCCCTCATCTCAAGAACAGTGAAGGGTAATCCTTAAGAAGGGATGTCTCATCTTCCTAAGTAGCATCCTCTACAGGGAAATCCTTTCATAAGATAAGATGTTCTTTGATGGATCTATTTCTAAGCTTTCTCTCCCGAGTTTCTAGGATAGTATCAGGTTGGAGCTGTAGAATATCTTGAGCAGGTAAAATGATTTGCTCATCATCAAGGACATGGCCAGGGTTATATACATAAGGTTTTAACAGACTTATATCAAATACATCATGCACTTTGAGATGAGAAGGGAGTTTTAGTCTATAAGCTTGATCACTTACAACCTTGATTATTTCGTAAGGTCCACAATATCGGTAGCTAAGCTTCTTATACCTTCCGAGAGATAGATTGCTCTTTTTGGGCTTTACTCGTAAGAAAACTTTGTCACCCTCTTTGAAAATCCGATCAGATCTTTGTAAGTTGGCGTACTTATTTTGTCGATCTTGAGACGCTTCACTACAAGAGGCTCTTCATATTAGCGACGCTCACACAGCGACGCTCAAAAAAAAAATTCCCGGCGTTGCTATGAGCGTAAATTTGCGACGCTCATAGCGACGCTTATAGCGACGTCGGCTGGGGTAAAAAAATAACCGAGTGCGCCCAAAAACTCAGATCTCAGATCTGAGTTTTTCGACGCCCTCAAGCAAGGAGCAGGTAACGCTCTCCCTCTCTCTCTCTCTTTTTCTTCTCCACACACACACACACACACACACGAGGAGAGGAAGGAGAGCCAGGTATGCTCCTTCCCTCTCCTCATTCTCATGTTCCCTTCCCCTCTTTCTCTCTCCCTCTCTCTCTCTCTCACACACACACACATACACACACACACATAGTGTTTTTGAGAGAGAGAGAGAGAGAGAGAGAGAGAGAGAGAGAGAGAGAGAGTACAAACAAAAACAAAAACGTACACACACATACATAAACAAAGAATGCACACACACATTGAGAGAGAAAAAGAGAGAGAGAGCATGCATAAACAAAAAACGCATGCATTGAGAGAGGAAAAGAGAGAGAGAACATGCATAAATAAAAAACGCACACATTGAGAGAGGAAAAGAGAGAGAAAACATGCATATGATCCAAAAAAACGCACACATTGAGAGAGAAAGAGAGAGAAACTAATTTAACGTCGTAGGAAACTAATTAAAATTAAAAGACCTAAAGATCTAGCCGATGAAGAGTTGAACTCAAGACCTATTATTCAAGAGGGAAATGGCATAATCAATCTATCATACTTGGCATGGGTGATAGAAAGGTTATACCATTTATCTCTTTTTATTGGCACACACATCCACACACGCGCACACACACAAGAAGAAGAGAGTTATAACGTCGTAGGAAACTATCTTAAAAGACGTTAAAGATTAGGTTATATGTAGACTTACATTAAATTAGATTTAGGTTTATTTTTTACTAGATTTACGTTTATTTAAGCTAGATTTAGATTTACGTTATATTAGATTAGATTTAGGTCTCCATAGACTGCGATGCCTGCATGAAGCGGGTGAAGAAAGCCCTCAATGAAATATAGGGTATTGCTGCCTTCACTCATGGTGGGCTCCGTCGATCCAAAAGTACTGGTGAAATGTCTTCAGAAGATAGGGAAGAAGGTGGATCTTCAGGGCGGCAAGAGTCACTACATCCCCGACACAATGACCATCTAGACAACCTCTAGTCATTAGACTTACGTTAAATTAGATTTAGCTTTATTTTTAGTTAGATTTACGTTTATTTAGATTTACGCTTATTTACGTTAGATCGAGTCCACGCAAGACTTACTTACGGTTTAGGGTTTAGAGTTAGACGAATAGTGAAAAGATCTACTGTGAAAAGATGTTAAGATGAAGTGAAGTGCTACAGCTAGAGAAGAGGCAAAGGGGTTTTGTCCACTACATGCAGTATCATGTAGACGTGGGTGTGTAGATTTCTTGTACCCACAAATATAGGTATTGACCAATAAAGACGAGATTATAACCCGGTGGTTCTGATCTCCGTGCACCTCTAGACCGAGGTGTGCGGGGATTGGACATGACTAGAGAATGTGAGGTAAAGAGAGAGAGAGAGAGAGAGAGAGAGAGAGAGAGAGAGAGAGAGAGAGAGAGAGAGAGAGAGAGAGAGAGAGAGAGAGAGATAAGACGAAGAATGCCAATAGAATATTAAATTTGTTGTCCAGGTTATAAGTTTTTTATCCTCATTATGAGTAGCGACGAGGATGTGGGACCGTCCAACCGAAACACCTATCTCTCAACGAGGGTCTTATGTCCTTGTAATCAATGCAAGCATGCTGTGCGATGGACAAGACGTGTTTCTTTGCAGCACGTTCGCGAATTTGGCGAGTTCGATCCATCTATTATAGATCGAGTTGTTGCCAATTATAACTCGTCGGACTCTGACGTTGGCCAACAAGCAGCAATCTTGCAACCCAATAGATGTGTTCGCAGGCGCTTTGGTCAAGCAGCATATGTGAGGCCACAAGATGTAGCCTCTGACAGCTCGGGGGATGATCATGCAGAGCACATTCCCAACGAGGCAATGTTTGAGCCCGAGATTGATGAAATGATCGAGACGATCATGGATTCAGAAAGGCTTATCTATGATGATATGAAAAGTGAAGCCGATACGCCATTGTATAATGGAGCACGTATGTCTAGATTGAAAGCACTCCTGGTTCTTCTCAACATGCAGGCAAAGTTTGGATGGAGTGACACTAGCGTCACAGCGCTTTTCAGGTGATCTATTACAATTAGTTTACTTTAATAGAACTCTAAATGTACAATGATCTGATAGATTTTTACACGACTGTATCATATTTTTATGTTGTGTAGATTGCTGAAAGAGCACATACTACCATTTCACAATGTGATGCCAGATTCCCGAGATGAAGCAAGAAAGATTTTGCGAAACTTGGGGATGGATTACAATTCTATCCACGCTTGTCCTACTGACTGCATTCTTTTCAGAGGGGAATACACAGACATGGAGAAGTGTCCGAAATGTGATTCCGAAAGATATCGAGTAGATCTCCACGGGACAAAAATTCCACAAAAGGTTTTGCGACATTTTCCTCTGCTTCCTCGCATCAAGCATTTCTTCGAATGTAAGTCCATGGCCGCCCTAGCATCATGGCATGAGGAGAATAAATCTTCGGATGGTGTGCTACGAATTCCTGCAGATTGCGCAGCCTGGAAACATATAGATGGAACATGGTCGGATTTTGCCAGGGAAGCTCGAAATTTGCGCTTAGGCCTGGCTATGGATGGCGTAAATCCATTTGGTCAAAGATCAACATCTTACAGTGTATGGCCCGTTGTCATCGTCAACTACAACATTCCCCCGTGGTTGACTACGAAGAAGGGGCACCTATGGCTAAGCTTGATTGTGCCAGGGCGATATAAAGTGGGGAATATGGATGTGTATCTTCGTCCACTATTGGAAGAGCTACAACAATTATGGATTGGCATAGAGGTGGTGGATATGAGCCGACACACAGGACGATGGAATGCTTTGATCAGAGGCATTCTAATGTGGACCATGCATGACTATCCCGGGCTAACAGAATGCTCAGGTGATCTATTGACACTCACTACTCAGACACTGTAAATATTGTTTTTTCCCATAGTTGATCTATTATCATGTGTATACATGCAGGGCTTCAAACAAGCGGATATAGAGCATGTGTCACATGTGGACCTAGACTGAATGCACGTAGGGCACCCTCACTGAAGAAGAAAATCTACGAAGGTCATCAAGCGTATCTTCCAGAGAATCATGTGTTACGCGACGGCTTTTTGGGAAGAGAGCCACCAAGGATGTCTGCACAAGCATGGTTAGAGCAGAAGGAGATGTGCGATGACGGATTGCCTCCAGGGATGAAGAGACTATCTCTATGGTACGAGTTACCATACTGGCCCCGACTCATGATCAATCACTTGCTCGATCCAATGCACATATTCAAGAATGTGGGTAATCTACTATGGGACCATTTGACCGGCAAGAAAGATACTTTGGGAGCCAGAGTTGACCTTAGAAATGTGGATCGTATGAAGCAATATTGGCCGCAAACAGCGTCTGATGGATCGATAAAACTCCCTAAAGCACCATGGATTTTCATAGAAGCACAAGAACGCAAAGTAAAAGAGGCCATTCGATCTTTGCGGACCCCCACTGGCGTAATGCACTCGCTCCGAACGTGTTTTACTAAAGAAGGAAAGCTTACCGGTTTGAAGTCACACGATTGGCATAAAATGTGTCAGGTACGTTCATAGTGGTCTTTAATATCATTGCATAAAATGTGGACTTTAATATCATTGCTGCACATACTATACAGTTTATTTTACCGGTTGCCATTGAGGGATGTTTGTCTCTCGACATCCGTAACACAATCTACAAACTTGCAAAGCTGGTGCAATGGATCTCACAAAAGGAGATCAACGTAGACTCCATACCATTCTCCAAACTAAATGCTGCGGAGCTTGTGTGCATGTTTGAGAAACATTTTCCTACTACCATGCTAACCATTCAGGTGCATCTTCTTGTTCACATAGTTGATGAGGTGGAAATAGTTGGCACAGTTCATTCCAGATGGATGTTCTTCTTAAAGCGTTTCATGAAAACGCTTAAGGGATATGTGCGTCAAAAGGCACGTCCGGAGGGTAGCATGGCAGAAGGTTGGTTGGTATCAGAGTCCCTAGTGTACATTGGAGAGTGGCTAGACGGATTTGATAAATCCCGGGACACGGTATGGCGAACCATAGATGATGAGCGCATATCTGGGATTGTCATGTGCAATCTCGGTGTTGAGAAGAAGATGATGGAAGATCTAGAGGCTAAAATCAACCGATTTTGCATGCTTCACAATCCAGTGATGCAAAAGTGGATTTCACAATATGAGGATGCAAAGCAAGAGCGACAAAGGGCACGAATCGAGTGGAGACGGGGAAGACGACCACCGATGCACTATCCAACGGTTCTGGAGAGCCTACCAACCTTCATGAGCTTAAGATGGTTGCACAACCAATTGAAAAGCGCACAACAATGCGGTGACGAAGTGACTGAAGAAGAGTGGGAGTACTATCGGGGTTGCGCGACCAAGGTAAGTTTGCAATGTACGACTAGCTAGTGAATTTATTTCTAAACGTTTGAACGGCCACTCATAATCTTTGTTCGTTGTAGTATAAGTCATACACAGCAGCATGGTGTAAAGGTCGACATTTTAGGGTGGAACGAATCGACAAAAAGCGTTTTACTCAAGATTGTGGAATCATGGCAAAATTTGAACAGTCTAGTCGACGACGTTCCTCTGATGCAGATCCTGTGGTAGCGGAACTCACTTACTTCGGCACGCTGCAAGAGATTTTGAGGATCGATTACAGAGGATTTTTTGTCGACTTGTTCGACGTGCAATGGTTCAAGATAATCATGGAGGGTCGCAACGCTACTGTGCGTAGAGGAGAGTCTGGTTTTCTTGAGGTGGATTCTACTAAGAAATGGACTGACCTAAGAGACACTTTCGTACTACCCGAGCATTGTGAACAAGTAAGTATATAAATAGTTAACATCCCCCTTTTACAAGTTATGTGCTTGAAAGCTCTCATGTAAGTTATGTGGCTCTGGCAGGTAATATTTCATCCTACAAAGTCTACATCAAACTGGTGGTACGTCATAGAGGTAGCCCCTCGTAGTGCAAGGACGTATGAAGGCTACCATGTGCCAATCATAACGACATCAATGGAGGAGATCAGAGAAGATGCTCAATCAGAAGCCGCTGCGGTGGTGCCAGACGAGCATCAAGATGCTACTACTCTATATGGGGTGCATGCAGAGGAGCTACAAAATGAAACAGAGGATATGTGTTTAAACGGAGAGCTCTATATAGATATAGGAAGTTATGCTGAGTTATGCGAGGATGAGAGAGAGATCTCTTAAAGCCACAAATATTGTATTTGAACAATTTTGCTCCGTGTTGTAAAAGCTCTGGCTCTCTAAGTACCTTCCATGGTGTATAACGCTCTTTTCTACTCGCGCTCACATCTTTTGATTGAAAATTTTGAGTTTTCGACTTGCCTCTTCTATCACTCGATTCATTGCGTCATTGTATTTATATGCGTCATTACGTCATTGTATTTAATGGTCTTTGCGTCATTGTCTACTGTATTCATTCAATATTAAGTTTAAATATTCGTGTGTTTAATGCAGGTATGGATGATGAGGAGTTTCTTTCTTCTTTGTCACCGCACCACTTGGGGAGCGGTGGATGGGCATCATTTGAGGCCGATTTTGTAAGTCTTTTCACATTGCTCTTTATGCATGTTCGATAGTTTAGGGTTTATGAGTTTTTTAGTTCTAACATAATGAAATCTTTGTATGTTTTGACAGTGGTCGATGACAGGACGTGATCCCACACCGTACGAGCGCGAGTACGCAGGCAGGAAGGGCTTAAATGCCTTGATGGACATTCTCAGTTCTCGCGGCGGTATGGTTAGTATTAGGGTTTACTCTTTTTTATTTTTTGTATTGTTTTATAAATGTCGTTATATGTTTATACTTACTGAAAGCTGTCTTATTGTCTTTTTTTGCAGAATCCGACAGATACGTCGCTTGGACGCGATGAGACGTCTCACTAGACGACGTCAGTTTAGCCGTAGCTAGATAGCATTAGTTTAGGGTTTCTCATAGCTTATGTATCATGAGACGGATTTTATACGTCTTTTTGAACCATGTATATTATTACATTTGTCACCGCAGTTCCTTTTGCCAATCAATTCTTTATGCCTATGATGTTGTACAATTGTCATTATTACATTTGCCAATCAATTCATTTTGCCTCTGATGTGTACAATTGTCAATTTTGCAAACAATTGTCAATTTTGCAAACAATGCGTCTTGTGGGTGATTATTTTGGGTCTATTATCTACCTCTGCACTTTTTTTTAAAAGTGAATCAAGTACAATATGGTTGATGGGTGGCAGGGCATTCAATGCCCTGCCACCAAAAAAAATTTCTCTCGGGCGTCGCTATAAGCGTCGCTATTTATGGCTCTGAAGCGTCGCTATGAGCGTTGCTATAGTCATCTGTGTAAACGTCGCTATAGGCGTCGCTATATGCGTCGCTATATAGTGATAGCCGTTTTTTCGGCTCTTTGTAATTGCCACAGTGAGTTACCTCACCCTACCAAAATCACCCAAACACTGTGGCTATCCCTACCATTTCACTGTACATAGGCGTGCGTGAGTCACGGGACTTTTCCTATATCTTCTTAAAAACCCTCAGCTAGCTAGTCACTGGGCTAGGTGAGCCAAAAATAAAAAAAAATAAAAAAAAATAAAAAAAAATAAAAAAAATAAAAAATAAAAGTATATTATGGCCTCTTTGTGTGTAAATATTTCATTGTATATATGGCCTAAATATAGGGATTTTTAATAATTATTTTGGTATTTTATTTAAATATTTCTACTTAGGTGTGTGTTTTATTAAACCTATGTACACCTTCTTTCATCCTCTTACACCATAATTATTTTATTTTATTTATTTATGTATTTTATTTTATTTTTTTGCCAATATGTACATACTCTAACCTCATATTTTTCCTTTATACAAATCACTCCCACATTTTCACCCTCACCCTCGTGAAAACAAAAAATTGATTTCTACTCATTGGTTACTTTTATTATATTATTTACTTGCATACATTTTCCTCTTTCACCCAAAATAATTCAAGGAGGGACCATATCATATGATTCCAATATCTTTCCATATCCATAACTCCTCCATATTTTTATTATTATTTTTACTCATTATTCTAACACCATGTGCTCATTGAGCTAAAGTCCATGAATAGTCCATACACTAGTCCCACCATGTGTATATTTCTTATTTCACCAATAATCCTCCTCCATGCATGGGTCAAGGGCAACTTGAATGCTTTGTATTATAATATGACAAAGGAGGGGCTCACTCTTGGATGCATTGTACAAATTCAACAAAGGAGGGGACCACTAAAAGACTTTTGCAGGCATAAAAAACAGGCTTTTTGGTGAGAATTTTGGCACCTATCTCCACTCTGAATTTGGAGCAGTGGTCAAAAGAGAAAATGTAGCCCACGCTCTGAATAATCACCCCAAAGTTTTTCATGATTTTTGGAGCTACCAGCTGTGAGCTATGATTTTTTTAGTGGACCCCAGCTTTCCCATGCTATGCAGCCACACTCTCTCTTCCACTTTATCATTTTCCTCTTTCACACACACTTCTCCACTCATCATCCCCATCTCTCTCACCACTCCTCTCTGCACACTACTCACCTTCTCCTCAACCTTGAAGAATAAGAGAAACTATGGTGAACTCATACCTCCCACACACAATTCCATTCCAAAATTGACCACCTAGTCTCATTTTTCCTCCTCCAAATTACCCGTATCTATCAAAAAACCACAAAATTTAGCCTCTTCTCTTAAAAGACAGCATCATGGTGGTTGATTACTCAGCTTCAATTACCTTGTCTCTCAAGGAAGGTCAAGAGTGGAGAAAAAATGTACCGTCAAAGCTAGTGGACCGTCAACAAGCGTCAAAATTGGCCCTACTCAAGACACTTGGAGCATCAACCTTGTAAGAAATGCACCTTTTCTTACCTCTTAAGAGTTTTTCTTCCTTATTTGTATCCTACATGGATACTCCCATTGTAAATATCCAATTCCATTTGTAAATTAATACTAACTCTACTAACACTAACCCACTATGAAAAGTCCTATCACCTCCATTTCTCTCCTCTCTCTTTCCCCACCAACTTCTTGATAATTCCAAGCAAAAGAAATTAGATAAATTGCTGAAAATCTAACCCAACCATGGTTAGAGGAGTAACCCTAGCCTTCAAAATTGCTATAAAAGGAGGGTGTAGCTAGCATAAAAGGGGGGGAGCCATAAGCAAGAGCACTATGCTATAGCTTGAGAAGCCAAGCTCAACCTCTCTAGAAGGAGCTCTTGAGTGGAAGCTCATTGTCTTATGCATGTGCATGTGTTGTAATAGGGGATTAGCAAGGGAAATCTATGCCATTGTAAGAGAGAGAGTGATCATTCAATTGAGAGTAGGAAATCTATCATTTCTCCTACTAGTGTAAGCCCAACATTTGCTGAATCAAGGAGGGTGGATTTGGACTAAGCTTGGATACTTTGTCTCCCTTCCAATGTGAAGTAATGGACAACAATGATGTGTAAGTGTCTTGGTGTTTTTTTTTTTGTTAAGTTCTTGATAGCTTGTCTCTGGTGTTGTCATCAATCTAGCCATAAATCCCACATACTGTAAGAGGGCGACAGGGTGGAGAGGACTCCCCTGGCCTTAAGACAGTGATTGGGGTGGCTTTTCTTGTGATGTGTTGTGGTGAAATTTACGCAAGCTATGTTGAACAAGTACTAATCTCACTTTGATTTGTCATGACAGATTTGTAAGAAGGTATTAATGCAACAAGCACCCCCTCCCCCTTTCTCTCTCTTTCTTAAATATATAGTTGTGTTTGCTTGATCATTGCCGATACGTTTCAAAGAAGCCCGAGCACTATCTCTCTCTCTCTCTCTATCTCTCTCTCTCTCTCTCTCTCTCTCTCTCGTGTTTTAGTGTGTGAGAGTACTCCATTGGTGTTAGGGTTAGTGTAAATTCCTTGCTTGTTTGTGGGTTGCTCTAACGATTCTCCTCTTTTGCGTCCTAGTTCGCTCTTAAACTAGGTGGTGCCCCTTGTGTAGTTGGGATTTGGCGGTGGGTTTGTTGTTTTGGTTTGTGTTGTGTTGTGCCCCAGCCCCATTGAGCAGCACGGGAGCCTTGAAGGGTGTCTAGAGGCCACTCTTCTTGTTGCCCGCCCCGGACCGCCTCAAATTGGTGCCCCCACTGAGGACGGCTTGTGTATTTTTGTGTAGAATCAACCTTTAGCATAGTCAAGTAGTTTGCATGAATCACGAAGATTTGTATGATCCCTTCATTCCCATTGCAAGGCAAAAGGTACACATAATTGTTAGTACTAAGTTGCAATTTCAACGTGTCATTCGTAGAATTTTAGGTCCTCTTAGGTTGGCCGAGATAAACACTTCAGTAAATCCTTTTATTTTGCCTCTCATTAGGTACGACCTTAGTTTGGACGTCTATATTTTTGTTTTGTTTTAAGCATTAGGACATGCATAGGCCATGGATAATGGCCCAGGAATAGAGGTTTTTCCCTTTCATTTTACTCCACACATTAGAATAAACGTTGCAATTAGTAGAAAGATCCATTTTCAACAACGAATGGTGTTCATGTTTGGTGCCCAAAGAGCAGGAGAAATTCTTGCATCACCAAACCCTGTCATTCTACCTCTCATCAGCTACCACACTTCTTTTGATGTACATGTGTTCATTTTATTTTAAAATGAAGTGCAGCCCGGCAAAGTAGTGTGTATGTTTGTTTTTTCTTTGTCCAAGTTGTTACAAGAAACAAAAAAACGATCATTTGTTCTAACTGGGAATGTGTGTGCAGTGAAAGTTCAATCCTTAGAGATCTAGCTCTATTACCAATTGAGTTGCAGGAGCAAGTAGTAAGGCGTCTCCCTCATAACAAGAGGGTGGTGAAGTTAAGACGGAAGGTCCTACGCGTGGATTCCATTTTCCTCTTGTTGTTGGGCACTAAGGAAGACCGCGCATTCATCCAACTAGTGTGTGCCCTAAGATTGGTAAATAGAGTGGAATTTGGCGTTTGGCGAGTGCATTTCACCATTGAGGAAGACTCTTCAGGAAACTTGCGGCCAGAGTTCATGCTTCATAGACTCACATTTGGTGAATTTTTCCCTCATTTGCGTCTTATTAATAGTCTTCCTTTCGCTTTCAACAAAGGAGATAGGGAGCTATTCAGAGCTTGTCTTAATAAAGAGAGCATAGAGAAGATTGCAAATTTGTATAAATTCTCATCCTTCTCTACTTTCTATGACACTTTGTTCATAGAGACATTGTAAATCTCTTTATGCTTTTGAATGATTTAACCATAACCCTAAGGAGTTTTTGTCCAGGAATTTTGTAGCACAAGTGGAGTCTTTAAATCTTGCAAACTTGATTGGACTTGATGAGGATGTTCTTTATGAAATTGTGAGAAGGTTGCCTCACTCCGACTGTGTGGAACTCGAAGGAAAGGAGCTCCTAGTCAATTGCTACTTTCTCACGGCCTTCGACGAGCATGAAGATCTAGTTTTTATACAAACCGCTTGTGCATTGGGAATTGTAGAGCAAGTGCAATTTATCACTTGGGACGTGGTTGCTCTTTTGGATCCAGAAAATGAAGTTCTAGAGATTTCTGTTTATCGCCTTAGCTTTGAAGAATTTCAACCCTTCTTAGAGCTCATCAATAGTCTACCCTTTTGTTTTGATCAAACAAATCGAGACCTTATTGAAGCTTGGATAGCTGAAGAAGAAAACCTAGAGTGGTATTTTCTCACTTCTTCATTTGCAGGCGAGTGGTTCTAGATCTCTATTGTATCCCTTATTGTAACTCGTGTTGTAATCTTTCATAATAATGGAGAGCCAACACCAAATGTTTGGATATCCTCTTTTCTTTAGAGAGCCTGGAGAGGATGCAGAATTATTTTTAGCAAATTTCAAGATGTCTTGCCGTATCAAGAGGATAGTAACCGATCAAGAACGTGTAGAAATGTTTGAGGTGGTCCTTAGGAAAGATGCTAGTACTTGGTTTGACTCTTTGCCTGAGGAAGTTAAGGGGAATTACATAGAAGTTTTAAATCGTTTTAAGAGATACTTCTTTGATCCCCAAAACACTCAAAAACTATGGCAAGACATTGTTTCTCATAAGCAAAAAGACTTAGATGACTACTACTTGTACAAGCAAGAGTTTCTACGTCTTTGGGCTCTATGGATACGAAATGTTGCTAACCCTGGTGATGGTGCAGAATTTTTAAAGAAGGAGAGGTTCATAGCCGGACTCTTTCCTGACCTTAAGGTAAAAGTTGAGGCGGGTGCACCTGCTACTTTTGATGCAGCTGAAACTAGGGCTGCTGAGAAGTATAGGAAACTCAAGTGCTTAAGGGGAGAGGTTCCAATAGAAGGTCTTAGACCCAAAGGTAAGTCACAAGCATCAACATCGAGGGAGCTTCCTGAGGTAACGGCGGAAGTAATTGAGAAGTTAAACGAATCTTTAAGCAGCCTGTCAATTCACCTTGCACAAGCTGTAGGTCCAAAGGGACAAGCAAAGAAGTCTGAAGAGCGAGATCCACGACCTAGGAGAGTCTTGCAATGTTGGAATTGCGGAGAGTCTGGACATGGGATGTATAATTGTCCTTGGCCCCGTGGGGAGCCAGGGAGGCCTAACTTGAATTACCCAGTGATGAATGCAGGTGAAGGAACTGGTCAACAACCAAGGCTTCTACAAAGGCCAAATGGACCAAGACCACCTCCACAAGGGGTAGAAGGAGTTCCACCTTTGCCAGATCCAAATGTGCATGTGGTAGAGGTGACAAATTCAAATGAGGTTGACATGGAAGCCAATGGAATTAAGCGTGGCCGAGGAAAAGGTAAAGAGAAAGAAGGAGTCACATCATAGAGTGACCATGGACAAGGCAAGAAGGCAAAGGGAGCCAAGGAAACCAAGAGGACTCGACGTCGTATCAACCTCCAAGACTTCCCTCTTGGACATGGTATGGCTCCGTACAACTTGTTGGAAGACATGAGAGGTAAGGGTCCTGATATTTCATGGCCTCAATTTCTTGCATTATGTCCACAAGTTAGGAGGGATTTAACAAGGGCGGTTAGCACTAGGAGAAAGGTAAAAGAGAGTGTGCCTGTTGTAAAAATTGCACAAGCTGAAATGAATGAGGACATTACACCGGTGCTAGACTGTTACATCAAAGGGAGATTGGTTAGGAAAGGTCTAGTGGATGGGGGTGCAAAAATTTGCATCATGACAGAGGGACTCATGCAAAAACTAGGCATGCACATCCATGAGACACCTGAAATTAGGGTCAAGATGGCAAACAATAGCAAGGCTAGGTGCGTAGGCATTTGTAAAAATGTTTTTGTGGAGGCCTTTGGCATTAAGAAGGCAGTGGATTTCTATGTCATGTCTACCAAGGGAAATGGTTACCCATTTATCCTAGGAAGACCATGGCTAATGAAAATGCGAGCTTTGCAGGATTGGGAGAGTGGAAAGCTAATTTGCAGGAATGACAATCACAAGAAGGTTGTCTTTGACATGAAGGAGCAACGCCAAGAGGAGCTCCATGAAGAATCATCTCAAAGTGAGACGGAAGAAGGTTGGACCGATAGCACTTCAGAAGAAGAAAGTAGCGGCAGCATTACTGAAGAGGAGTCTTCCATCGAAGTCATGGGGGTAAGGTTTAAGCCAAGCAACCAAGAGACCTCTTGTCAAGGCTTGGAGGAGGTAGGTCCTCAAGAGAACGAAGGTGATCAAGATGAAGGGATGCTGGAAGGTATGCTATCAACAACACTTACAAAGGATGAAAGAGAGGAGTTCAAATGTGTGCTAAGGAAGTTTCCTAGGCTTTTTGCTAAAGACTACACCGATGTGCGTGGAGTAGATGCTGTTCAACACAAAATTGAGTTGAAGCCAGAGGCCACACCTAAGGCTCAGAAGCTACGAAGGCTAGGAGTCATCAAGGAGCAGGCTTTACTCAAGGAGGTAAGAAAGCTTCTAGAAGCAGGGTTCATTTATCCAGTGGAGAACTCAGAGTGGGTCTCTCCTGTTGTTGTCACTCCTAAGAAGAACGGCAAGTGGAGGGTGTGTGTGGATTACCGTCCCCTCAATGAGGAAACAAAGAGAGATCACTTTCCCCTCCCATTCGAGGATGAGATACTAAATGAGGTAGCTGGTCATGAGAAGTACACTGTGTGCGATGGTTACTCAGGTTACTTTCAAATAGGGATTGCACTGGAGGATCAATTGAAAACAACCTTTATCACTCCTTGGGGTTGTTATGCTTTTAGAGTCATGCCATTTGGTCTGACAAATGCTCCTGCAACATTCCAACGTTTCATGAATATGGTGTTTCAAGCATTCTTTGGAAAGTCAATTAGGGTGTTCATTGATGATTTCTGTATTTATAGCTCAAAATCATTGCATCTACAAAGGGTAGAAGAAGGTTTAAAGAAGCTCTATGACATGGGAGGTCAACTCAACCCCGACAAGTGCCATATAGGTGAGGATGAAGTAATCTTGCTTGGTCATAAAGTTTCTTACAAAGGCATTGAAGTGGATCCTTCGAAGGCAAAGGATCTTATTGAGCTACCATCACCCAAGAGTCTTAAGGAGGTCATCTCATTCATTCAAAAGGTGAAGTATATGTCACGCTTCATTCACTTAGCCTCGGAGTTACTTCACCCTTTGCAAAAGTTGACACAACAAGTAGAATTTGCATGGTCTGATGAGCTTGAAGAGTACTTTTGTAACATTAAAGTCATTTTGTCAGAGCTACCAACACTCATGCCTCCTTGTTGGGAGTACACATTCTTTGTTAGCTCTAGTGCTGGGAAAGAAACGATTGGTGCTGTGTTGCTACAACAAGATCCCCACAGTACAAGGATGCGACCCATCTACTTTGCTAGTAGGGTCATGAATGCTTTGGAGAGAGACTACACAGAAGCAGAACTCATGATGCTTTCTCTCATGTTTGCGGTGAGAAAGTTTAGATCCTACCTGCTACCAAAACCTTTTGTAATTCTCACTGCAGAAAATTTGTTCCCTTGGGTGTCATCTCAAATGAATCTTAGTACTAGGATCTCAAAGTGGATTATGGAGTTGCAAGAGTTTCAATACTCTTTCAAGGTAGAAGATAGTGTGCGTGCACAATTGGCAGGGATTCTCACTTATAGGGTGCATGAAAAGGAGATTAAGGTGCCTGAAGTAAAGACCCTACCATTGCCACCACCAAAAAGTATTCCTAATGCTTTTACTTTGTTCTTTGATGGAGCTTTTCGTCGAGCCACAGGAAAAGCAGGGGGAGGGCTAGTGTTGCTCAACCCAAGTGGAGAGGTGGTCATGAAAGAGAAGTTCAATCTACCAAGTTCAGCTAGCAACAATGAAGCAGAATATGACACTCTACTTCATGGTTTGAAGATGTGCATTGGCCAAGGGATACAACGCCTCATGGTAAAGGGAGATGCACTTCTCATTGTTAAACAAATTTTAGGCATTTGGGCATGCAAGAATGAGAGCTTACGGACAAAAGTTCATGCCATTCGTAGATTGTTTAATCAATTTGAAGAAGTGCAACTATATCATATTCCTAGGAAACAGAATGAAGATGCTGATTTACTTGCACAACAAGCCGTTGCATGTGTAAAGAAAGAAGTGCAGGTCATCATGGTGGCGGCCGCTGTGAAGCAACCGAGGTACCAGGGATTGGAGTCATTGGCTCCCATCATTGGCTACATTTTGGAGGGTGAGTTTCCACCAGACTTCACAAAAGCTCAGAAGAGGAGACTCATGAAGAAGGCAAGCGTATATCTCTTCCTAGAAGGCTCCCTCTATCAAAGAGGGAAGGATCAAGTGTGCAGACGAGTACCAACTATCAAGGAAATTCCAGCCATTCTAAAAGGTTTGCATGAAGAGGCATGTGGTGGTAATTTTGCCCAAGAATTAACTGTGAAGAAGATTTTGCTTTCGGGGTATGTTTGGCCAAGTTTGCATGTGGATGTTCAACATTGGTGTAAAAGCTGTCACACTTGTCAGATAAATGGAAATAGAAGGTTGGTGCATGGCCCGAGGCAAATAGTGCTTGCAAATGGACCCTTTGAAAAGTGGGGCATTGATGCTATGGGTCCTCTGCCTAGGACAAAAAATGGTAAACTCTACATTCTAGTGGTTGTAGACTATATGACTAGGTGGGTGGAAGCACAAAGTGTGGCAAAGGTAAATGAGAAGACAGTGAGCAAATTCGTCTACACTCACATTTGTTGTAGATTTGGCACACCTTTGGAGATTGTTTCTGATAATGGTCCAGGGTTTAGAAAAGGATTGCTCACAGAAGTTTGTGAAGAGCTTCACATTCTACATCGTCATAGCACACCATACTACCCACAGTCAAATGGTTTGGTGGAGAAGGCTAATGGTGTCATTGCAGGAATCATTAGAAAGATGGTGCAAAACAAGACAAAATTATGGGATGACTTCTTGGATGGTGCCTTGTGGGCGTATCGAACCACATATAGGGAAGCCACAGAGTTCACACCATTTCACTTGGTCTATGGTCAAGAGGCTTTACAGCCAATTGAGCTAAACATTCCAACAATGCGACTTCATGGCAAATCAACACAAGATGATCAAGAGGTATGGATGGATCGACTTCTTACGTTAGTGGAGCTTGAGTGGAAAAGAGAAGCAGCATATGAGTGCTACAAGAGGAAAGCCACACAAGAGAAAGAAACGCACGACAAGAAATTGAAGGACAAAGGCATCAAGGAAGGAGAGCTTGTGCTAAGGTATGACAATCGACTTGACAATCGTTTTGATGCCAAGTTTGAAACTAGATGGCAAGGGCCATACATAGTCAAGAAGGCTTTCAATTCTAGCTACTATCAGCTTATGGACTTGAATGGTAAAGAGCTCTCCAGGAAGGTAAACGGGTATCGCTTGAAGCCCTATTTGAGTCGCCTTCTACCAAAGGATCTACCAAAGATCTGTCCAAAGGCCACTGTCTCATGTAAGTATTGTTACATGAAGCATGAGTGTAACTCCAGCCAAAATTCTGAGGGGCCAAACAATGAAGATCTCGTCAAGGACTGTAACATTTAATGGCCTAAAATCTTATGTGTAGCGGAAATTAGCATGAACATAGTGAGCATTTCATTAGAGTTGATTCCTAATGAGAATTACAAGAGTGCTTGGGTGGAGAGAGCAACAAAAAGCATAACACCTAGTTAGATAGCATCGACAATACTTTCAAAAGAGAGAGCAATTAAGCTATTGACAACAGTTGAGGACCGGATTTGCATGGAGCCGGTCCCCCCTCCAAAAGGCTTTGTATTATGGTTTCTCCCATCAAGAGAGACATTGTACAATACAATTCTTTGTGTTCCTTCAAGACGAGCTAGTGCAATGAAGATGGAAGCTTCATA
Source organism: Adiantum capillus-veneris (assembly GCF_014529385.1). NCBI lineage: Eukaryota > Viridiplantae > Streptophyta > Polypodiopsida > Polypodiales > Pteridaceae > Adiantum > Adiantum capillus-veneris. Next base: position 112,766,523 of record NC_140953.1, on the reverse strand, counting down.
CACCAAGCAAAACACTTAATCAAACACAACTTGAATTATCCCCGTTCTCAGACCCAAGACCTCACACACCTTCGAAGATGGTGAGAGCTAGCAGGGTATGAGAGTAGATTGAGAGGAAAAAGAAGTATCTTACGAGAAAGAAGTACATATCCTCACATAATCACTCATATTAGCATAGCTTAGCTTAGTAATTAGCTTGGTAGAGAAGATGAGCATGCATTGAAGCTTGGCTCTTGGTTGGATTTGCATCCACATGCCAAGAGAGTGTTGATGTAGGCTTCTATCTCACAAGCTTGGAGTAGGTGATGAGCTCTCCATTAAAGCTTGGGAGGAGATAGAGTATTTTCCCTTCACACATGGTCAAGTGTGAGAGTGTGTGTGTCAATGCCAAGCAAAAATCAGCCCCCTCTCTCTCTTGGGCGAGCCCTAGCTGCTAAGTTAGTCTGGCTTTTGCCTCATTGGACCTCCCCAGGTCAAGCCAATAGGGATTAAGCAGCATAAGTGATAGCCTTCTGACATGTGTCCCCCTTTCCCCTTTTGTGAGAGCTTTAGATAATTAAATAATTAAACTAAACTCTCATTGGACCCCTTTGCCTCCTGGCCAATAGGAATCAGGCAAGCCATGGGGCTCCTGAATGCTCATTGGACCCCTTGGGAGACTGCCCAATAGTCTTCTAGGACACTTAATTCTTATTGGTTTCTTTTATTAAATGTTTTTAAATTAATTAAACTAGATTTACTCTAGCCTAATTCTCATTGGTCCACTTCAAGGGTCTTCCAATAGGAATTGGGCATACCTTGTGGGCATCTGGCCTAGGGAGCTGACATGTGTCCCTCATTCCCTTTGTGTAAAGGGAGCCTGTGTGTGTGTGTGTGTGGCTTTCTCTCTCATCCCCTAGCTTTGGGGCTCGCCCCCTCCCATGTAGGGATGTAGAAAGACTTTTTGGGCACACACTAAGCATCCAATTTTCCCTAAGGTTGACCTTTGGACACAACCTTTGAATTTTGGAACCTTAGCATTTTGGAAGTCTTAATGGGCTGAACCTTAGGGTCTTTTTAGCCCGTTGTTTCACATGGCTCTTTTGCAGATGGCCCCCCCCTTTGGATCCCTATTTTCCCTCCTTTGGATCCCTACTGTGGCCGGTCTGCTAACTTAACCAATATTCTAGCTTTTTCTCCCTTGGAACTTCCCCACATTAAATGATCAGTTTAATATGAGAAAATCATTTAGGAGAATTAGATATTGATTATTATGACATTACCTCTCTCTTGAAATCATAGTCGTCCTCGACTATGGTGTAGAGAAGATAAAGCATATGCATGAGTCCTTTTCTTAGCGGGTAGAGGATCCCTATGTTACCCTACGACATCATTCCATAATGGATGACTAGTCCATTTGGCGCTTGAGAGCCTGAGGCTGCCGCAAGCATGTCTGCACATTAGTCCTATCAGTCTTCCATAGTAGAGTGACAAGCTCTACTTGGTGTTTGGGAGACGTCGTCTCCGCAAACTTGATCTAAGCATGCATACTACTTCATTTTTGTGCACAAATAAAGAAAAAGAGAGTCTTATAAGACAAAAATTTTTGTTCATTTTTAACATTTTGTACATTTGCTTACTCTTGGGAAGCATTGTAAGCATTGACAAGGTTTAGGTGATCCTTTAATTGTATGCCTTGCATCCATCTAGCATCTTCAAAAGGATAATTCTTAAACTTAATAAGATATCGTCGGATAGTCTTACCGCCTCTTAATACCTTGTCTTCATGTCGGAGAATGGACTCGGGCTGCAGCACCTCCTCGTAGTCCTCGATCTCCGGTGGGTCTTCAATAGTTGGTTCTTGAGGTGGCTCTCCTTTGTAAGGCTTTAAGAGGCTCACATGAAAAGCATTGTGTATGAGCCAATGATTGGGCAACTTAAGTTGATAGGCCATCTCATTGATTGGCCTAAGAATCTGGAAGGGACCATAGTACCTTTTTGCTAGTTTAGCATAGTACTTTTGGTGGCCCGTAGGATTCTTGCCCGTTGTGTGCCTTAATCGAGCCTTGGGAAACTTTAACAAGACCCAATCGTTTTCTTTAAAGGCTTGGGCTCTTCTGTGCTTGTCAGCAGCAGCCTTTTGCCTTTGCTGTGAGATAGAGATAGCATCCTTAATCTTTTGGAAAGATTCTTGTAGGTCTCGGCTATACTCATCTGCAGCGAAGATCTTCCCATGTACCTTAAGTAGCAAGGGACTTTTTGATCTTCCCTCAATTACCTCGAAAGGTGCTTTTCCTGTAGAAGTATGTACAGTGTTATTGTAAGCATACTCTACTAAGGGTAAGTACTTCTCCCATTGGGATCTTTGATCTACTTCCGTTACATAGGCTTTTAGTAGATCAAGAATAGTTAGGTTAGCTATTTCACTTTGGCCATCAGTTTGTGGATGATAGGCCGAAGAGAAGTTTAGCCTTGTTCCTAAATTCTCAAAGAGACCCTTCCAGAAATTACTGGTCATTCTAGGATCTCTATCCGACACTATGGACATTGACAAGCCATGGTACTTGAAAATTTGTGAAATGAAGAGGGTTGCCATTTGATGGGCTTTGATAGTCTTTTTGACAGGTATAAAATGAGCTTGTTTACTGAACCTGTCTACTATCGTCCATATTCCCGTATTCCCATGGATAGACTTAGGCAATCCAAAGATAAAATCCATGGATATGCTCTCCCATGGTGAATTAGGGATTGGCAAGGGTTGAAGAAATCCAAGTTGCTTCCCTCTATCATATTTTGTCTTTTGACATACCACACATTTGGAAACATACTCATGTATGTTCACTTTCATGGTAGGCCAATAGAAATATGTTTCAATTCCCTTTAGGGTAGACTGAATCCCTCTATGCCCCGCATATGGGGGAGCATGAGATTCATACATTACTTTCTCACGTAGTGAGTTAGTAACGCATAGTCTATTGCCATAGAGAAGATAGCCATCTTGTAAAGTAAATGGTTCTTCTTTCTTCCCTAAGGCAAGGGCTGAAATCACATCTCTAAAATCGGGATCAATAGCATACTCATCTATCATTAAAGATAGATCATTGTGAGTTGCTATGGAAACCGCATTCACTCTCGGTCGTCTTGAGAGTGCATCGGCTACTTGATTATGCTTGCCAGCAATGTGAGCAATATGAAAATGAAATTGCGAAAGGAAATTTGCCCACCTCATTTGTTTGTCGGAGAGCTTGGTCTGCGTCATGAAGTACTTAAGACTTTGGTGATCCGTTCGCAGAATGAAAGGAGTCCCCAATAAATAGTGCTTCCATGAGTCTAAGGCATGTAGAACTGCAAGGAGTTCTTTTTCGTATATGCCTAGAGCTTGCTCAACAGGGTCGAGCCTTCGACTCTCATAGCCTATGGCGTGCCCTTCTTGGAGCAAAACAGCCCCAAGGCAATCACCACAAGCATCACATTGGACCTCAAATGGTTTTGAGAGATCCGGTAGTGTAAGCACAGGTTGAGAGATAAGCTTTTCTTTAAGCTTTTCGAAAGCATTGTTCTCCTTAGCAGACCACGTATACCTAACATTTTTCTTTGTTAGGTCATGTAATGGTCCCGCAATTTGTGAGAACTTTTCTATGAAGCGTCTATAGTATGCACACATACCTATAAAGCTTCTTAGTTCATGAAGATTCCTTGGTTTAGGCCATCCTTTTATTACCTCTAACTTGGATGGATCCATTTGGATTCCATCTTGAGAGATAATGTGACCTAAATATTGAATCTCTTGCAAGAAAAATTCACTTTTCTTTTGATTAACATAAAGTTTATTCTCTCTTAAAACTTGAAATATTACCTGGAGGTGTTGCTTATGTTCCTCTAATGAATTAGAGTAGATAATAATATCATCAAAGAACACTCCAGTGAAGGTTCGATGAGGTCTGAACAGCTTCTCCATCAAGCGGTTAAATGTGGCTGGTGCATTAGTCAAGCCAAAAGGCATGACAATGTATTCGTAAAGACCAAATGTAGTACGAAATGCGGTCTTTACAATGTCTTGATCAACTATCCTTATTTGATGATAGCCACTTTTGCGGTAAGACTATCCGACGATATCTTATTAAGTTTAAGAATTATCCTTTTGAAGATGCTAGATGGATGCAAGGCATACAATTAAAGGATCACCTAAACCTTGTCAATGCTTACAATGCTTCCCAAGAGTAAGCAAATGTACAAAATGTTAAAAATGAACAAAATTTTTTGTCTTATAAGACTCTCTTTTTCTTTATTTGTGCACAAAAATGAAGTAGTATGCATGCTTAGATCAAGTTTGCGGAGACGACGTCTCCCGAACACCAAGTAGAGCTTGTCACTCTACTATGGAAGACTGATAGGACTAATGTGCAGACATGCTTGCGGCAGCCTCAGGCTCTCAAGCGCCAAATGGACTAGTCATCCATTATGGAATGATGTCGTAGGGTAACATAGGGATCCTCTACCCGCTAAGAAAAGGACTCATGCATATGCTTTATCTTCTCTACACCATAGTCGAGGACGACTATGATTTCAAGAGAGAGGTAATGTCATAATAATCAATATCTAATTCTCCTAAATGATTTTCTCATATTAAACTGATCATTTAATGTGGGGAAGTTCCAAGGGAGAAAAAGCTAGAATATTGGTTAAGTTAGCAGACCGGCCACAGTAGGGATCCAAAGGAGGGAAAATAGGGATCCAAAGGGGGGGCCATCTGCAAAAGAGCCATGTGAAACAACGGGCTAAAAAGACCCTAAGGTTCAGCCCATTAAGACTTCCAAAATGCTAAGGTTCCAAAATTCAAAGGTTGTGTCCAAAGGTCAACCTTAGGGAAAATTGGATGCTTAGTGTGTGCCCAAAAAGTCTTTCTACATCCCTACATGGGAGGGGGCGAGCCCCAAAGCTAGGGGATGAGAGAGAAAGCCACACACACACACACAGGCTCCCTTTACACAAAGGGAATGAGGGACACATGTCAGCTCCCTAGGCCAGATGCCCACAAGGTATGCCCAATTCCTATTGGAAGACCCTTGAAGTGGACCAATGAGAATTAGGCTAGAGTAAATCTAGTTTAATTAATTTAAAAACATTTAATAAAAGAAACCAATAAGAATTAAGTGTCCTAGAAGACTATTGGGCAGTCTCCCAAGGGGTCCAATGAGCATTCAGGAGCCCCATGGCTTGCCTGATTCCTATTGGCCAGGAGGCAAAGGGGTCCAATGAGAGTTTAGTTTAATTATTTAATTATCTAAAGCTCTCACAAAAGGGGAAAGGGGGACACATGTCAGAAGGCTATCACTTATGCTGCTTAATCCCTATTGGCTTGACCTGGGGAGGTCCAATGAGGCAAAAGCCAGACTAACTTAGCAGCTAGGGCTCGCCCAAGAGAGAGAGGGGGCTGATTTTTGCTTGGCATTGACACACACACTCTCACACTTGACCATGTGTGAAGGGAAAATACTCTATCTCCTCCCAAGCTTTAATGGAGAGCTCATAATGTAACATTTAATGGCCTAAAATCTTATGTGTAGCGGAAATTAGCATGAACATAGTGAGCATTTCATTAGAGTTGATTCCTAATGAGAATTACAAGAGTGCTTGGGTGGAGAGAGCAACAAAAAGCATAACACCTAGTTGCTACTCCTCTTTACCCCTTTAGAAAAAGCACTCAAGCTACTGTACCCGCGGCTCGAATACCATTAATTGCAAGGAATAGAAGAGAGGGTCTTTCGACACCAAAACAGCACCGGCTCCTATCAAGCTTCTAATAGCTCAATAGTGGTTAAGCCGTAGGCAAGCCCCGTAGGAATCCACTATTAAGACCATAGCTCTCGACGGTGATGCCCCGTTAACTGCACAAAGGCAGGCGCACTGCAAGGCTGAAAAATCCCTATTCTACTTACTCACAGGCAATTAATAATACCAACCATTTGTAGCTAGCTTGAGGACCTCCCTTCTTGAGCAAGAAAAGAGAAACCTTGAGCTCTGATACCAATGTATGGTATTATTAATTGCCTGTGAGTAAGTAGAATAGGGATTTTTCAGCCTTGCAGTGCGCCTGCCTTTGTGCAGTTAACGGGGCATCACCGTCGAGAGCTATGGTCTTAATAGTGGAGTCCTACGGGGCTTGCCTACGGCTTAACCACTATTGAGCTATTAGAAGCTTGACAGGAGCCGGTGTTGTTTTGGTGTCGAAAGACCCTCTCTTCTATTCCTTGCAATTAATGGTATTTGAGCCGCGGGTACAGTAGCTTGAGTGCTTTTTCTAAAGGGGTAAAGAGGAGTAGCAACTAGGTGTTATGCTTTTTGTTGCTCTCTCCACCCAAGCACTCTTGTAATTCTCATTAGGAATCAACTCTAATGAAATGCTCACTATGTTCATGCTAATTTCCGCTACACATAAGATTTTAGGCCATTAAATGTTACATTGGTATCAGAGCTCAAGGTTTCTCTTTTCTTGCTCAAGAAGGGAGGTCCTCAAGCTAGCTACAAATGGTTGGTATTATTAATTGCCTGTGAGTAAGTAGAATAGGGATTTTTCAGCCTTGGACTAAAATAGGTCCAATGTTACATTTAATGGCCTAAAATCTTATGTGTAGCGGAAATTAGCATGAACATAGTGAGCATTTCATTAGAGTTGATTCCTAATGAGAATTACAAGAGTGCTTGGGTGGAGAGAGCAACAAAAAGCATAACACCTAGTTAGATAGCATCGACAATACTTTCAAAAGAGAGAGCAATTAAGCTATTGACAACAGTTGAGGACCGGATTTGCATGGAGCCGGTCCCCCCTCCAAAAGGCTTTGTATTATGGTTTCTCCCATCAAGAGAGACATTGTACAATACAATTCTTTGTGTTCCTTCAAGACGAGCTAGTGCAATGAAGATGGAAGCTTCATACACCAAGCAAAACACTTAATCAAACACAACTTGCATTATCCCCATTCTCAGACCCAAGACCTCACACACCTTCGAAGATGGTGAGAGCTAGCAGGGTATGAGAGTAGATTGAGAGGAAAAAGAAGTATCTTACGAGAAAGAAGTACATCTCCTCACATAATCACTCATATTAGCATAGCTTAGCTTAGTAATTAGCTTGGTAGAGAAGATGAGCATGCATTGAAGCTTGGCTCTTGGTTGGATTTGCATCCACATGCCAAGAGAGTGTTGATGTAGGCTTCTATCTCACAAGCTTGGAGTAGGTGATGAGCTCTCCATTAAAGCTTGGGAGGAGATAGAGTATTTTCCCTTCACACATGGTCAAGTGTGAGAGTGTGTGTGTCAATGCCAAGCAAAAATCAGCCCCCTCTCTCTCTTGGGCGAGCCCTAGCTGCTAAGTTAGTCTGGCTTTTGCCTCATTGGACCTCCCCAGGTCAAGCCAATAGGGATTAAGCAGCATAAGTGATAGCCTTCTGACATGTGTCCCCCTTTCCCCTTTTGTGAGAGCTTTAGATAATTAAATAATTAAACTAAACTCTCATTGGACCCCTTTGCCTCCTGGCCAATAGGAATCAGGCAAGCCATGGGGCTCCTGAATGCTCATTGGACCCCTTGGGAGACTGCCCAATAGTCTTCTAGGACACTTAATTCTTATTGGTTTCTTTTATTAAATGTTTTTAAATTAATTAAACTAGATTTACTCTAGCCTAATTCTCATTGGTCCACTTCAAGGGTCTTCCAATAGGAATTGGGCATACCTTGTGGGCATCTGGCCTAGGGAGCTGACATGTGTCCCTCATTCCCTTTGTGTAAAGGGAGCCTGTGTGTGTGTGTGTGTGGCTTTCTCTCTCATCCCCTAGCTTTGGGGCTCGCCCCCTCCCATGTAGGGATGTAGAAAGACTTTTTGGGCACACACTAAGCATCCAATTTTCCCTAAGGTTGACCTTTGGACACAACCTTTGAATTTTGGAACCTTAGCTAACTCTAATTCCTTTTTGTTGCTTTTATTTTCTTTTGCTAAAGCATTAGGTTCATTTTGAGAATCTTTAACAAAAATCATGTACACGGAAATAGAGCTCTTTATTGACTTGTTGAAAGCTGGTGTATGTACAATGGGGATGGTGTTACCCATCTCCCTAGCATCTATATACATGTCCTTTTCCCTGAACTTAAAGGAGATTCTCCTTTCAGGAAATTTAACATGGGCAGCCAGACGGTCAAACCATGGTGCCCCTAGGATTACATCCTCATGCTTGAGAGGAGAGATAAAGAAATCCTCTTTGTCCACATAGCCTTGGACATGAAGCCTCAATTTCCCGATTAAGGGAGTGACTGAAGCTTCTTGCCCCTTGAAGGCACTGTCTGCGGGTAGGATATCTCCCATCTCGTAGGATTGTATGCCTAGCTTGGTGGCTAACTCCATAGATATGAAATTGTGAGTAGAACCAGGGTCAAAGAGAATAAAAGCATCATGTTCTCTTACCTTTCCCCAAGCATGGCATAGAGGAGATCCTTTGTGGTGAGTTTGGTGAATCTCCTCCTCTTGGATTTCAACCAAAGAAGCTCTAGGAGGATCTTGGCGGTTGTTCTTTTGGGGACAAGCGCGGTACGCATGCCCTTGTTCGCCGCACTTGAAACACCGGTTATCTTTACGATAACGCTCAAGCTCTTTAGGAGAGAGTTTATTCTTTCCTTTGTAAACTCCCTTCTCTTTAGCTTTGTTGGAATTGCCCTTAGGAGACTTTTGGACATTGTCCTTCCCCTTAGGCTCATTGGAACCTTTGTTTTCCGGGGGCTTATTATTTCTTTTACCCCCCGTTTGGAAATTGATTCGCGAGGCCACCATAGTATGGTGTATTACCGCCGATATGGTACGTGGCCTTTGGGAGTTGACATACTCCGCCATTTCTTCGGTTAAGCCCGCACAAAATTGTTGCTTTTGCTCTCCAAAATCCAACTTTTTGAAGACAGTGGCTTTGAGTTGTAGGTCCCAAAACTTGTCTACATATTTGTGGATGGATTCATTGGGAGAGAGCTTTAAGCTTCGCCATTCGGTGAGTACTTTGTCTTTGGCATCGGTGGCCAAAAACTGCTTCATAATGGAAGCTCTTAAAGCCTTCCATGTTCGTGGAGCTTCACCGTTGGCTCGTAGGCTAGACCACCATTGTCTGGCGGACTTTTGAAAGTGCATAGCTACATGGCGTAGCTTAGAGGACTCCGTGAAGCCCTCATCTCCAAACGCCGCATCGAATTGCTGGATAAAGGCCAAAACTTTGTCTGTAGCACCGAAGGTGCCATCATAGGTAAGGAAAGAGATGCTCTTCCCTCCCTCTTTGAATTTCTTCAGCTTGGACGACCTCTTCCATGCGGCATAGGATTTCCTATGGCCTCTTCTTTTTGATGGTTCAAAAGTTGCACCATCACTTTCTTCAGAAGATGAAGAATTTGAAGAAGGTGGAGAAGAGGGTGACCTCTTTCTCGCCTTTTTCTTGTCTTGATCTTTGTCGTCTTCACCATAGCTTTCATAAGAGGAAGAGGATAAAGAATATGGAGAAGAGGGTGTCCTCTTTCTCGCCTTTTTCTTCTCTTGCTTTTTATCATCCCTCTTTGAATTATGGCGTGGAGAAGAGTGTGATGGTCTTCTCCGCTTTGGTGGTGATGGAGAGCGTTTAGCCCGCCGTCTTCGTGGAGCCATCTCCGCCGAGGTGGCGGGAGACTCGCTTCTTTCTCGTTCCTTCGGTGGAGGCTCTTGAGTTCTCCTTTGGGAAGGAGATGCATCATCAAGAAGTAAGTTCTTGAGCCCTTCATATGGATTCTCTTCTTCTTCCCGAATCGGAGAGAGACCTCTTTTGGTAGTCTCACAAGGAGGCTTCCTAGGTGTTCTCTCGTCATGGTGATGAGCTTGGAGAATCCCGTGAGCACAGAGCTGCCGTTGCACTTCACTTTGGAGAGATGGATTGCCCATGGCTTGTTGAAGCCTAGAAACAAGATAATTAACAAGCATTGAAGCATCATTAGTAGCTTGCTCATGAGCAAAATCAAAGTTATCAACATTAATTTCACTCTCTTTAATATTGTCAGCCATTCTAACAACTTTTAGGTGTACTTTGGCACTTCAAGTCCTAGTTGCTACTGCTCTTTACCCCTTTAGAAAAAGCACTCAAGCTACTGTACCCGCGGCTCGAATACCATTAATTGCAAGGAATAGAAGAGAGGGTCTTTCGACACCAAAACAGCACCGGCTCCTGTCAAGCTTCTAATAGCTCAATAGTGGTTAAGCCGTAGGCAAGCCCCGTAGGACTCCACTATTAAGACCATAGCTCTCGACGGTGATGCCCCGTTAACTGCACAAAGGCAGGCGCACTGCAAGGCTGAAAAATCCCTATTCTACTTACTCACAGGCAATTAATAATACCAACCATTTGTAGCTAGCTTGAGGACCTCCCTTCTTGAGCAAGAAAAGAGAAACCTTGAGCTCTGATACCAATGTAACATTTAATGGCCTAAAATCTTATGTGTAGCGGAAATTAGCATGAACATAGTGAGCATTTCATTAGAGTTGATTCCTAATGAGAATTACAAGAGTGCTTGGGTGGAGAGAGCAACAAAAAGCATAACACCTAGTTAGATAGCATCGACAATACTTTCAAAAGAGAGAGCAATTAAGCTATTGACAACAGTTGAGGACCGGATTTGCATGGAGCCGGTGCCCCCTCCAAAAGGCTTTGTATTATGGTTTCTCCCATCAAGAGAGACATTGTACAATACAATTCTTTGTGTTCCTTCAAGACGAGCTAGTGCAATGAAGATGGAAGCTTCATACACCAAGCAAAACACTTAATCAAACACAACTTGAATTATCCCCGTTCTCAGACCCAAGACCTCACACACCTTCGAAGATGGTGAGAGCTAGCAGGGTATGAGAGTAGATTGAGAGGAAAAAGAAGTATCTTACGAGAAAGAAGTACATCTCCTCACATAATCACTCATATTAGCATAGCTTAGCTTAGTAATTAGCTTGGTAGAGAAGATGAGCATGCATTGAAGCTTGGCTATTGGTTGGATTTGCATCCACATGCCAAGAGAGTGTTGATGTAGGCTTCTATCTCACAAGCTTGGAGTAGGTGATGAGCTCTCCATTAAAGCTTGGGAGGAGATAGAGTATTTTCCCTTCACACATGGTCAAGTGTGAGAGTGTGTGTGTCAATGCCAAGCAAAAATCAGCCCCCTCTCTCTCTTGGGCGAGCCCTAGCTGCTAAGTTAGTCTGGCTTTTGCCTCATTGGACCTCCCCAGGTCAAGCCAATAGGGATTAAGCAGCATAAGTGATAGCCTTCTGACATGTGTCCCCCTTTCCCCTTTTGTGAGAGCTTTAGATAATTAAATAATTAAACTAAACTCTCATTGGACCCCTTTGCCTCCTGGCCAATAGGAATCAGGCAAGCCATAGGGCTCCTGAATGCTCATTGGACCCCTTGGGAGACTGCCCAATAGTCTTCTAGGACACTTAATTCTTATTGGTTTCTTTTATTAAATGTTTTTAAATTAATTAAACTAGATTTACTCTAGCCTAATTCTCATTGGTCCACTTCAAGGGTCTTCCAATAGGAATTGGGCATACCTTGTGGGCATCTGGCCTAGGGAGCTGACATGTGTCCCTCATTCCCTTTGTGTAAAGGGAGCCTGTGTGTGTGTGTGGCTTTCTCTCTCATCCCCTAGCTTTGGGGCTCGCCCCCTCCCATGTAGGGATGTAGAAAGACTTTTTGGGCACACACTAAGCATCCAATTTTCCCTAAGGTTGACCTTTGGACACAACCTTTGAATTTTGGAACCTTAGCATTTTGGAAGTCTTAATGGGCTGAACCTTAGGGTCTTTTTAGCCCGTTGTTTCACATGGCTCTTTTGCAGATGGCCCCCCCTTTGGATTTCTATTTTCCCTCCTTTGGATCCCTACTGTGGTCGGTCTGCTAACTTAACCAATATTCTAGCTTTTTCTCCCTTGGAACTTCCCCACATTAAATGATCAGTTTAATATGAGAAAATCATTTAGGAGAATTAGATATTGATTATTATGACAAGGACTCTGAAGCACTCTCTTTGGAAAAGATGCTCTATGATGGTACATGAATATACCATCATCCGGGGGGAGGGCTAATGATAGCCGTTTTTTCGGCTCTTTGTAATTGCCACAGTGAGTTACCTCACCCTACCAAAATCACCCAAACACTGTGGCTATCCCTACCATTTCACTGTACATAGGCGTGCGTGAGTCACGGGACTTTTCCCATATCTTCTTAAAAACCCTCAGCTAGCTAGTCACTGGGCTAGGTGAGCCAAAAATAAAAAAAAATAAAAAAAATAAAAAAATAAAAGTATATTATGGCCTCTTTGTGTGTAAATATTTCATTGTATATATGGCCTAAATATAGGGATTTTTTATAATTATTTTGGTATTTTATTTAAATATTTCTACTTAGGTGTGTGTTTTATTAAACCTATGTACACCTTCTTTCATCCTCTTACACCATAATTATTTTATTTTATTTATTTATGTATTTTATTTTATTTTTTTGCCAATATGTACATACTCTAACCTCATATTTTTCCTTTATACAAATCACTCCCACATTTTCACCCTCACCCTCGTGAAAACAAAAAATTGATTTCTACTCATTGGTTACTTTTATTATATTATTTACTTGCATACATTTTCCTCTTTCACCCAAAATAATTCAAGGAGGGACCATATCATATGATTCCAATATCTTTCCATATCCATAACTCCTCCATATTTTTATTATTATTTTTACTCATTATTCTAACACCATGTGCTCATTGAGCTAAAGTCCATGAATAGTCCATACACTAGTCCCACCATGTATATATTTCTTATTTCACCAATAATCCTCCTCCATGCATGGGTCAAGGGCAACTTGAATGCTTTGTATTATAATATGACAAAGGAGGGGCTCACTCTTGGATGCATTGTACAAATTCAACAAAGGAGGGGACCACTAAAAGACTTTTGCAGGCATAAAACAGGCTTTTTGGTGAGAATTTTGGCACCTATCTCCACTCCGAATTTGGAGCAGTGGTCTAAAGAGAAAATGTAGCCCACGCTCTGAATAATCACCCCAAATTTTTTCATGATTTTTGGAGCTACCAGCTGTGAGCTATGATTTTTTTAGTGGACCCCAGCTTTCCCATGCTATGCAGCCACACTCTCTCTTCCACTTTATCATTTTCCTCTTTCACACACACTTCTCCACTCATCATCCCCATCTCTCTCACCACTCCTCTCTGCACACTACTCACCTTCTCCTCAACCTTGAAGAATAAGAGAAACTATGGTGAACTCATACCTCCCACACACAATTCCATTCCAAAATTGACCACCTAGTCTCATTTTTCCTCCTCCAAATTACCCATATCTATCAAAAAACCACAAAATTCAGCCTCTTCTCTTAAAAGACAGCATCATGGTGGTTGATTACTCAGCTTCAATTACCTTGTCTCTCAAGGAAGGTCAAGAGTGGAGAAAAAATGTACCGTCAAAGCTAGTGGACCGTCAACAAGCGTCAAAATTGGCCCTACTCAAGACACTTGGAGCATCAACCTTGTAAGAAATCCACCTTTTCTTACCTCTTAAGAGTTTTTCTTCCTTATTTGTATCCTACATGGATACTCCCATTGTAAATATTCAATTCCATTTGTAAATTAATACTAACTCTACTAACACTAACCCACTATGAAAAGTCCTATCACCTCCATTTCTCTCCTCTCTCTTTCCCCACCAACTTCTTGATAATTCCAAGCAAAAGAAATTAGATAAATTGCTGAAAATCTAACCCAACCATGGTTAGAGGAGTAACCCTAGCCTTCAAAATTGCTATAAAAGGAGGGTGTAGCTAGCATAAAAGGGGGGGAGCCATAAGCAAGAGCACTTTGCTATAGCTTGAGAAGCCAAGCTCAACCTCTCTAGAAGGAGCTCTTGAGTGGAAGCTCATTGTCTTATGCATGTGCATGTGTTGTAATAGGGGATTAGCAAGGGAAATCTATGCCATTGTAAGAGAGAGAGTAATCATTCAATTGAGAGTAGGAAATCTATCATTTCTCCTACTAGTGTAAGCCCAACATTTGCTGAATCAAGGAGGGTGGATTTGGACTAAGCTTGGATACTTTGTCTCCCTTCCAACGTGAAGTAATGGACAACAATGATGTGTAAGTGTCTTGGTGTTTTTTTTTTTGTTAAGTTCTTGATAGCTTGTCTCTGGTGTTGTCATCAATCTAGCCATAAATCCCACATACTGTAAGAGGGCGACAGGGTGGAGAGGACTCCCCTGGCCTTAAGACAGTGATTGGGGTGGCTTTTCTTGTGATGTGTTGTGGTGAAATTTACGCAAGCTATGTTGAACAAGTACTAATCTCACTTTGATTTGTCATGACAGATTTGTAAGAAGGTATTAATGCAACAAGCACCCCCTCCCCCTTTCTCTCTCTTTCTTAAATATATAGTTGTGTTTGCTTGATCATTGCCGATACGTTTCAAAGAAGCCCGAGCACTATCTCTCTCTCTCTCTCTATCTCTCTATCTCTCTCTCTCTCTCTCTCTCTCTCTCTCTCTCTCTCTCTCGTGTTTTAGTGTGTGAGAGTACTCCATTGGTGTTAGGGTTAGTGTAAATTCCTTGCTTGTTTGTGGGTTGCTCTAACGATTCTCCTCTTTTGCGTCCTAGTTCGCTCTTAAACTAGGTGGTGCCCCTTGTGTAGTTGGGATTTGGCGGTGGGTTTGTTGTTTTGGTTTGTGTTGTGTTGTGCCCCAGCCCCATTGAGCAGCACGGGAGCCTTGAAGGGTTTCTAGAGGCCACTCTTCTTGTTGCCCGCCCCGGACCGCCTCAATAGCGACGCTCATAGCAACGCATATAGCGACGTCTATAGCGACGCTCTCGTAGCGACGGTTTTAGCAACGCCGGGGGTTATAAAAACCCAATGTATTTCCGTCGCTAACAGCGTCACAAGAGCACACAACCTCTTGTAGTGCTTGAATATCCCTTCGAATAGCTTTGGTTTGAGCTTCCATTTCTTCAAGCATTTTCTTCGAGGCTTCTACCCTTATAGTGGGGTCAGAAAAGTTAAGAGGTGATAAACATTCTTGACCATAAAGAGCATTAAAAGGTGTCATTCCAATACTTCTATGAGTAGAGGAATTGTATGCATACTCTACCAAGGGTAGGTATTGAATCCACTTGCGAGGTTCTCTATTGCAGTAGGCTCTAAGGATGCCTTCAATTACTTGATTAACTCTTTTAGTTTGGCCATCAGTTTGAGGATGATAAGCAATACTAAAACATAACTGGGTTCCAATAACTTGAAACAATGATACCCAAAACTTTGAAGTAAACTTGGCATCACGATCGCTAACAATCCTCTTGGGTAAACCATGAATTCTGAAAACCTCCTTCACAAACAGACGAGCAATATCTGAAGCTGTAAAGGTTGTCTTGACTGGGATTAAGTGAGCCACTTTAGTAAGCAAGTCGACTATAACCATGATTGAATCATATCCAACTTGGACAGAAGGAAACCCGGTGATAAAGTCCATGCTAATACATTCCCATTTCATTTGGGGAATATCTAAAGGATGTAATTTGCCTGGCATCTTTAGTCTCTCTGTCTTAATCCTTTGACAAGACAAACACTGCTTGACATAGCGAAGGACATCACCCTTCATACCTTGCCAATAGTAACTTCTGCGAATTGCATTGATGGTTTTGGCATAACCTGGATGTACTGAAGTTGGGCCATCATGTGCTTCATATAGGATAGCATTCCTTAGGGTAGAATCCTTAGGTATGCATAGTTGATTGATCCTATAGTAAATTTTCCCATCTTCTAAGGAATAATGTAGAGGTTTAGGCTGATTGGATGATACCCTCTCTTCACGTAGGATACTAGCAAGCATCTGGTAATCTGCATCTCTGATAGCAGCATCCAAGACCTTGTCTAGAATAGGGTTGCTAGCCATGGAAATTGCCCCCAGAAAAGCTTTACGGCTTAGGGCATCTGCCACAACATTATCCTTACCTGGTCTAAATTTAATATCAAAATCATATTCGTGCATGAGCTCTATCCATCTCCTCTGTCTCATATTAAGGTTAGGTTGGGTAAAAATCCACTTAAGACTCTTGTGATCTGTTACCAATTGGAATTTGCGTCCCAATAGATAATGTCTCCATAGCTTGAGAGCATGAATAACTGCTAGCAATTCTAAATCATGTGTAGCATAATTCACTTCATAAATCCTAAGCTTCCGAGAAGTATAAGCTACAGGCCTTCCTTCTTGAGTAAGGACTCCTCCTAATGCACTCTTGGGTTATCAATTGCAGCATGTAGAGTTTCTCTTTCCTCTTGTTCTTCTCCCAATGTTGGTGCTCCTATGATAACATTGACTCTGGCAGCCATTCCGCGCCCTCGACCTCGTCCTCCACGATTTATTATTTGTCCTCGTCCTCTAGCTCGATTAGGTGTATTTGTTGTGGAGACTCGCCTAGAACATACATTCCTGAAATGTCCTAGCTCGTTGCATTCATAGCATCTAAGATCTGCATTTTGAGCTCCATTTGCTGAAGCTGCAACTATTGGATGATTTTGGTGAACTGGGTGAACTTGCCTTTGGTTCCACATCATAGACCGTCCTCTCCTTCCAGCATTCGTTAAATTTCCATTTCGTACCCTTTGAGAGTTTGACATCTCTTTAGCTAAGGGTTTAGCTCTTAAAAGATCATCTTGCAAATTTATAGGCCTCATGGCTTCTAGACGAGTATTTAAAGGAGAATTTAGCCCTTGGAAGAAACGGGCTACTTGTTGATCTGCGTTCATTGGCAGAGCATAGCGCCTAAGAGTTACAAATTTGGAGTAGTATTCTTCCACTGTAAGATGAAACTCACGTAAGTTGAAGAATTCATTCATCTTAAGGGATTCGTGTGCAGGTGGAAGATAATGTCCTTTGACAGCATACTTAATGTCTTCCCAAGTTTGAGTGTTTTGAGCTACTTGATTATCTTTGCAGTGTTGTTTCCACCAAAGCTTGGCATCCCCCGTGAGACGAAACATCGCCAATATTTCCTAGTTATCGGGAGTAGTACCAGCAGCAGCAAAATAATCCTCCATCTCTTCGAGCCACACTTCAGCATTGCGCTCAACTAGGGCTCCTTCCCCTTTGAAAGAGGGAAGTTTAGCTTGCTTGAGGAGTAGCTTTTTCTCTTGAAGAGATGTGTACACCGCACTCTGTGCAATATAGATTAAGTGAAACTTTATTGGATACTCTAACTTTAATCCATTTTAAGGTAAGACTTGATCAGACAATAATACAAACAAAAGATAATATTAATCCAAACTTTATTTATATACACCTTATTTACTACCAAGGTTGTTAGTCTTCAGGTACAAGGATTGTAATGTCTCTATATTTTGAGTTTAGTGACTACAAAAGGATAGGCTAAAGGATCAAAATAATAAGTTCCTTTTGACCCTTGAAAGCTACGAGATACACATATGGGTCGAATACTACCACCATGGATAACTTTTGTAACTTGGTTATAGACCCATTGAGTCTGAGATATCTTTTCTCCTCCCAAGGTAATGGTAGCATCCGAATTCTTAGTACCAAGGAAAAGATACACTTCGATGACTTTTAACTCCTCTGTCCATCGAAGTTTCTTGAGATTGGTATCCATGCACCATATCTTGTCAGCATCGATGGTATAGATTCCTCCAGATGGACACCAGATGATGCCCCATCCTCTATGCACCCTTGGAATAGGTGGTGCAAACACCCTATCCAAAATCATCATCACCCTTTTTTGAAACTGATAATTTGGTGATTGGCATGCATTTTCAAATATGATGGTGAACACCTGGAATTTTTGGTAGGCTGAATGAACATTTTCCTGTACCAGGAAAGTTCAGTCTTCAATACCATATAAAAACTCAAAACAATTTTTCTGGGTTCTTCTATTATTTCAAACATTCGCATCCTTCCACATCCAAACATCAATCTAAAAATCTCCCCAAGCTTTAACCTAGGCTCTGATACCAGTGTGAGGTCCCTGCCCCTTGTCGAGAGGAGCGGAGTACCGTTGATAGGTCTCCAATCCTGAGAAAGAAAAACCAACGGACATTGCCGTAGCTACTACGTAGCCACGGGCATGAACCGTTAGTGAAGGATTGGTCCTATCTCGCTATGGCGGAGCGTGACCACCATAACCCTATCTAAAAACTATCTATAATCAATTATACCTAAAAGTATAAATCTTAGAGTGACCAACCTGTGCGCTTTTTTCCCCATGTTTCAGAAGCACAACCGCCAAGGTTTGTCTCTTTTAAGATTTATGACTAAAAAAAAAATTCTAGCATTGGAAAGTTACCCGACTCATTGGGTCCACCCGTCCATAGAATGATACCATCGGGGTATCATTCTCCCACTTTCCACACCACACTCACCCTTCTTTTGTTATCTAATTAATACCACACTGTTTAAACATACATGTTCCTTTACTTTATTTATGATACTGGTTCGTTCAAACAGCCCTTCAAACAGTATTACAAACAATAGTCAAACAAGAAGTCGTCCAATTTTAAACCAACAACCCTTGGATTAGGTTCACTCAAGAATCTCTAATGGCGCTATTATGTCCGATCAGTATATACATTATTTATAAAAACCCTTGTCCTCATGAGCGTCCCATACCGTTCGACAAGTATTCATTGTGCTAATCTGGACGTACTCCCGTCACAGCAACAACGGTGCCAATCTGGGCGCCATCCTCACGCCACGGCAAAAAAAAACCGTAGTATCCAGCTGGGATAATCTGGGTGTACTCCCACCATAGCATCAGTGGTGCCATCCTGGGCGTCATCTCACACCTCGGCAACTTCCACATAATACCAGCGCTAATAAGTAGAGAGACTTGAGAGAAACCATACCGAAGGTTTTGGACAAACATTCTTTCCTATAGCAACGAGTTTAACCAGACAATCTTTCCTACTTGTCAAACAAATGACGAGTTTCTTCGGGTTAAGCCCCGTGGTTTCGGTTCGTGTTTTCTTTTCATAAGGTAAATAATATATTCCTATGGTTTCGCATATGCAATGATGCATAACTTGAAACGGCAATACTAACCTGTACCATAGCTCCGATTGGTCCGATTGGTGGAGACATAGCATTTTCCGCAGGGATTCCACCGTTACTTGTACCAGCTTCATGATCATTAGCACCTTAGGTTCGAGCACGCTTTGGAGCCATTTCTTTTGTACTACACTTATGTTATACACTTAGAACTTTAAATTGGTCAATTTCCCTAGTAGTCTCCTTGTTTCCAAAGAGAGTCTGTAATTTGAACCCTCGCTAACTCGGATTCACACTTAGTGTTGTTGTTCTACCTCTAATTTCTATACATCAAATATTTACTAATCTTAATTAATCAAAAATTAAGTGTATAAATTACGAGTGAAAGTTTAGGAATGCATTACTTTTATGCATGACATTTCTAATCCAATTCTAACTTCAATTCTATACTTCAACTAAATCAATTTTTAGTATTATTCAAAATTCTATTTAACCTAATTGACAATAACATTGGTGAATGAGAATTTTATCATGTTTAATAAGAATATGATGAGTTCTCTTATGTATTAACTTTCAATTAACAATGTATAAGTTAATAGTGAAGATGTACTAACTAGAGAGAGTAGGTATACTTAGAGAGATTAGAGTAAGAGAAAACATACACACACATCTTTTCTGAAGTTAATTGAATCTTACTATCCATTAGAAAGATTAGAGTAAAAGAGAACACACACACATACTTTTCTAAAGCTAATTGAATCTCACCAATCTATTAGAGAGATTAGAGTAAAAGAGAACACACACACATACTTTTCTAAAGCTAATTGAATCTCACCAATCTAGTAGAGAGATTAGAGTAAAAGAGAACACACAAACATACTTTTCTAAAGCTAATTGAATCTCACCAATCTATTAGAGAGATTAGAGTAAAAGAGAACACACACACATAATTTTCTAAAGATAATTGAATCTTACTAATCTATTAGAAGATTAGAGTAATAGATAGCACACACACACACATAACTAATTGAATCTTACTAATCTATTAGAGAGATTAGAGTAAAAGATAGCACACACACACACACACATATCCTTCTTAAAGCTAATTGAATCTTACTAATCTATTAGAAGATTAGAGTAAAAGATAGCACACACACACACATAACTAATTGAATCTTACTAATCTATTAGAGAGATTAGAGTAAGAGATAGCACACACACACACATAGCTAATTGAATCTTACTACTCCATTAGAGATTAGAGTAATAGATAGCACACACACACATAACTAATTGAATTTAAGTTAATACGTTCCTTATTAGTCCACTAGAGTTTTTGCTCTCTTAGTGGTTTGGACGCCTTCTCTCTAAGAGAAGTGACAGCACTTCGTGAGCGCTATAGAGGCAATCTCTATGTCCAAAGTGTGAGCATGGATGTTCTATTTATAGCACAAAAGAAAACGTCCAACTTTTTTTTCAATTTTTTTAAAATTTTTATTCCCAAAAATTATACCCGCGTTTTTGGTATCCTTGTGGTACCCATGAGCTTGACCACTTTGTCATTATCATCAAAAGATAAGGCCACACAAGCCCCCCCTCATTAAGATTAGTCAAGAGTAGCCTCTCCTTTTTCATGTCACAGTGTGTCCCACTTTGTCCCCTCCTATGTGATCCATGTGCCTTCATTTGTCATCTTTGTGTATTCTTTTGTCTTTATAATTATTTTATTTATTTCCTTAATGATAATTTACTTTACATTTTTGAGTTAAACTTTAGAGTCTTATATTAACTTTACAGTAGTAAAAGAAAATTCTACAATCAGTAAATAAGTCTTGCAATAAGTTAGTTAGTGATTCATATAGCTAAACATGTCAGAATTTTGTAGCGTAAATTTTAATTTCTAGGTTTTCTCACCCTACGATTCATTATTTGAACTCGAATATCTTAAATAAGGAGTGATGGTTCAAAAAAATACAAATGCGTAATAGAACTTGTGTGCAATTTGAAAGTAGAGACCTTACAGTATCCTAGTTTTGACATTTAGATTGAGTAGATGGTTAAATTGGAACATTAGGGTTTGAGAATTGTAAAATATTTATACCACTTTTTTGACCTTAATGAGAAAACCCTTTTGTCATTTTAAAAAGTTTGAAGTCTGTGAGTGAGCGTATTGTGTACGAGAGAGAGTGAGAGCTTCATCTTGACTCTACGCGTTCACCGGTGGTCAGAATCGAGTGCGGAGAAGTGCAACCTGTTGCCCCCGATGAGAGCTATGCGCCAATATCTACATTGCACGCGTACGGTTCGGTTTTGTGAGCTCCATCTACGAGCTTCATCTGGTGATTCAGTGAGCATACGTTGTCCAATTTTGCATTGCAGGATATCTATGCGTTCGCATTGAGTAGAGCTACACATTAGGCACTTTAGTTTTTGGAAACGATGACTTGCAAATTTCTTCCAGACATCCTACGTGATTTTGCACCAGGTGTTTTGGGTTGGAATTTTGGTTCATAAACCTTAGAGAGAGCAACCTATTGGTGTCAGTACGGTCTCCTTCAAGTTCTGTGGTGTTTCGAGATTGTTTGATGGGTATTCAGCTCTAGAAAGCGTTGTAGGAAGTTTCCTCTTATGTACTCCTAAAGGCTATAGCTTAGACATTGGGTAGAGACCTCTATAGGAATTAGTTAGGAGTCGGTCAAGTGTAGGTTGACACCCTATGCTTGCTTCCACGCGCCTCCGGGTCGAGCTTCATCCTTAGCTGAAAAATTTTGTTAGGTGAGTTCTCGCTATGCTAACGTCCGTCGTGGCGTATCCGTCCAACAATGTGATTGGCTAAGGAGAGAGGGGTCCAATGAGCTTGTAGAAAGTAAAATTTTCACCCAAGTAAAGAAACGGGATATACCACACACGCACTCACTTGCAAGGCCATTCTCACTTGGTGAAAATTGAGGAACACCAGCTCCTTCTCAAAGCTTGTGAGAGTGAAAGCCTACACCAACACTCTTGGCTATGGAATACAAATCCAACCAAGAGTCATGCTTCAATGCTTAAGCTTACCATCTTCTCCATATTCATTACTATGCTATTATATATGCTAGCAAGAAGAGTAATGATAAGTGCGGAACTATTTCTTTCTCCTATGGAATGTTTCTTCTTCCTCTTCCCTATCCTCATTCCCCGCTAGCTCTCTCCACCTTCAAACGCGTTTGAGGCCTTGGGACTGAGGCTTGGGATAGTTAATGCTTTCTTCAAGTTTATGTTATGCTTGTGATGCATGAAGCTTTCCATCTTCATTGCATCACCTAGGTTACAAGAAACAGAAAGATTGTATTGTACCAAGTCTCTCTTGATGGGAGAAACTATAATACAAATGCCTATAAGAGGGGGGATCGGCTCCATATGAATCTGGTCCTCAACTATTGTCATGTTCTCTAAACTCTCTCTCTCTTGCAAAAGTAATGTTCATGTCAAGTTAACTAGGTACCATGTTTATGTTGCTACCATCAATTAAGTTCACCCGCTATACTCACAAAGTAATCTCTCAAAAGTGCTTCACCTAATTTCCAAATTCCACTATTCTCAAAGTTCATAGGCCATTTCCATTACATTGGTCTCAGAGCATTAGGTTTCTCTTTTCTTGCTTAAGAAGAGAGGTCCTTAAGTAGCCTATTAATGGTTGATTTTGTTAATTATATTAGGGTAAGTGGCACTGGGATCCATTATCGGTTTTTTTGAGCCCACTATGAGGGATATGGTGTACACCTTGGGAGCTTTGGTCTTAATAATGGAGTCTTTTTAGACTTGCCTACGGCTTTACCATTATTGAGCCATAAGAAGTTCGAAAGGAGCTATCCCTTGGCAACTTCGCTATGTTAGACTCACTCCACTACTCTCTATAATTAACCAATTCGAGTCGTGGGTGTAGATACTTAAGTGCCTATTTTCAAAGGCTAAGAGGAGTCGCAACTAAGGTTTTGAATTGCCAAAGCATACACTAAGTAAACACATAAGATCTATTAACATGACTGACAATAACCAAGAGAGTAGAATGAGCATTGATAACTTTGATTTTTCACATGAAGGTGCTAATGATGATGATAATAACCAAGAGAGTAGAATGAGCATTGAAAACTTTGATTTTGGAAGGTGCTAATGATGATGCCCCCTAGATTGCAACAAGCTATGGGCAGCCCCTCTTTGCAGGCCGAAGTTACTCAACAACTTCATGCTTATGGGATTTTCTTTCCTCTCAAAGAGGAGAGAGAGAGAGCTTAGGAGGCCTCTTGGTGAGACCCCCAAAAGAAGACTCTCTCCCATACGTGAGGAGGAATACAAAGAACGAGAAATTAATGACTCCCTAGGTTCCTTAGAAGATGTGGCTCCATGAAGATGGTGGTCTAGACGATCACCAACTCCTCCCAAGAGTAAATGATTAACCCATAGTCCTTCTCCTCGTCACTCTATAAGGAAAGAGAAGAAACAAAGGAAGAAAAGCTAGGGTAAGAAAGAGGTCACCCCTTCTCCTTCTTCTTCACCTTCCTCCTCTACCGATGAAAGCTATGTCTATTCTCCTAGAGAATACAAGAGGGGTGGACATCGCAAATCTTACCGTGCATGGCGAAGGTCACAAAAGTTAAAGAAGTTCAAAGAGGGAGGAAAGAATATCTCTTTTCTCACCTATGATGGCACCTTCGGTGCTACCGACAAAGTATTGGCCTTCATCCAACAATTTGATACAGCCTTTGGAGACGAGGGATTCACGAAGTCCTCCAAGTTACACCATGTAGCTATGCACTTCCAAAAATCGGCTCATCAATGGTGGACTAGCCTTTGTGGCAACAACAAAGCCCCAAAGAAATGGAAAACTCTACGAGTTTCCATCATGAAGCAATTCCTTGCAAGTGATGCAAAGAACAAAGTGCTTACCAAATGGTGAAGTTTAAAGCTTCTCTCTCATGAGTCTATCCACAAATATGTGGATTTACATCTCAAGACTACTATCTTTCAAAAGATATATTTTGCCGTGCAAAAGAAACAATTTTGTGTGAGATTACCCAAAGAGATGGCCGAGTATGTCAACTCTCAATGGCCTAGTTCTATCACCAAAGTAATCGACCACACCACAGTTGCTTCGCGCATCAATTTCCAACAAGGGGCTAGACGGAATGTCAATCCCATGGAATATAAAGACAAAAATGATGCCAAGGGGAAAACCAATGCCCAAAATTCTTACAAGGCTATTCCAATAACAACAATGATTGGTCCTAGGAGAAGGGAGTTTACAAAGGTAAATATAAACTCTCTCCTAAAGAGCTAGAATCTTTTAGTAAGGACCACAAATGTTTTCAGTGTGGGGAGCAAGGCCATGGTTATCATCCTTGCCTCAAGAGAATTGCCCACAATAAGACTCCTAGAGTCTCTATGTTTGAAGCTCCAAAAGAGGATGCTCATTGCCAAGGATTTCTCCTTTCCTATGCTTGGGGAAAGATGCAAGAGCATGATGCCTTTATTTTTTTTGACCCTATTTTAACTCATAGCTTCATATCCACAGAGTTGACCACTAAGCTAGGCATACAAGCCCACAACATGGGAGATGCATTGAAAGCCAATGGAGCTATCAAGGGGCAACATTTACTTCTTTCATTGGAAAATTAAGGCTTCATGTCCAAAGCTATTTGGACAAAGAGGATTTATTCATCTCCCCTCTCAAACATGAGAATGTTATCGTTGGGGCACCATGGTTTAAGCACATGGCTTCCAACATGAAGTTCCTTGAAAGGAGAATCTACTTCACCTACAGGGAAAAGAGCATGTACATAGATGCTAATGAGTTGGGGAACACCATAGCCCTGCAATAAAGGGAATCAAGAGGAATTAGAGTTGTCTAAATTTCTAAAAGGATTCCAAGATGTTTTCATTGATGGCATCCCTAGTGAGCTATCTCTAAAATGAGGGATGATGACCATGCAATTGAGCTTCTATTAAGAAGCTCACAGCCTAACAAGCCTCCTTATCGAGTTTCACAAGCTCAACAAGAGGAGATCATGAGGCAAGTGCATGAATTCGTTTTTAAAAAAAAGCAGGAATGGTGAGGTCTAGCTCCTCTCCATTTAGTTCACCATTGCGTTTAGTGCAAAAGAAAGACAACACATATCACATGTGTGTCGACTATAGAGCACTAAATAAGATCACTATAAAAAATAGATTTCTTGTGCCACGGCTAGAAAATCTATTTGGTAATTCATAAGTTTTGGCCTGACAAATGCTCCAGACGCATTCAAACTTATGATGGACAAAAATCTTCAGGCCATCCAAATTCTCTTGAAGAGTACAAGCAACACCTCCAGGTAACCTTTGAGAGAGAATAAGCTTTTCATTAATCAAAAGAAAAGTGATTTTTTTCTACAATAGATTCAATACTTAGGTCACATTATCTCTAAAGATGGCACCCGTATGGATGCATAAAGTTAGAGGTAATAAAAAGATGGCCTAATCCAAGGAATCTACAAGAGGTACGAAGCTTTGTAGGTATGTGTGCCCATTACATGACTTAACAAAAAAAGAACACTAAGTATTCATGGACTGCAAAAGTGCAAGAAGCTTTTGAGAAGTTTATCTCTCAATGTGTGTTCACACTACTAGATCTCTCAAAGCCATTTGAGGTCCAATATGATGCTTTTGGTGATTGCCTTGGAGCTGTTTTGCTTCAAGAAGGGCATGCCATAGCATATGAGAGTCAAAGACTCAACGTCAATAAGTGGGTATTGGGCAAATACAAAAAAAGCTATTAGATATTCTATATGCCCTAAACACGTGGAAACACTATCTCTTGGGGACTCCATTCATCCTACGAATGGATCACAAAGCCTCAAGAACTTCATGACGCAAACCAAGCTCTCCGACAAACAAATGAGGTGGGAAAATTATGTTTTGCAATTTAAATTTCATATTGCTCACATTGTTGGCAAGCACAATCAAGTGGTCGATGCACTTTCACAACGACCAAGGGTAAATGTGGGGTCTATAGCAACTCACAATGATCTATCTTTTATGATAGATGAGTATGCTAGTGACCAAGACTTTAAGTATGTAATTACAGCCTTTGCAATAGTAAAGAAACAAGAACCATTCACCTTCAAGGATGGTTATCTTCCAAACGGCAATAGGCTATGTGTTAATCACCCATATAATACAAAAGTCATGTAGAATCCCATACTTCTCCTTATGCGGGGCAAAGAGGGATTCCATAGTCTACTCTTCAAGGAGTAGAAATGTATTTTTATTGGTCTACCATGAAAAGTAAACATAGAAGAGTATGTTTCAAAATGCATGGTATACCCAAAGTTGAAAAGTGATCGAGGGAAGCAACTTGGATTGTTTCAGTTGATAGGCTTAACAAGAAAACACCTCTATGCTTGTCAAAAAGACTATTAAGGCACATCAAATGGCAACCCTCTTCAGATCTCAAAATTTCAAGAATCATGGATTTCCAACATCTATAGTGTCGGACAAAGATCCTTGAATGACCAATAATTTCTTGAAGGGTCTCTTTTGGAATCTAAGTATATTAAATTTCTCTTTTGGCCTATCATCGACAAACGGATGACCAAAGTGAAATAACTAATCTAATGATCCTTGAATCTACTAAAAGCCTATTTCATGGAAGTAGATCAATGTTCTCAATGATAGAAGTACCTACCTCTTATAGATTATGCGTACAATGACATTGTACACACTTCTATGGGAAAAGCACCTTTCGAGGTTAAAGAGGGAAGATCCAAAAGTCCCTTACTACTTCAATTACAGGGGAAGATCTTCGTTGCTGATGAATATAGCTGAGACCTACAAGAATCTTTTCCAAAGATTAAAGGGGTTATATCCATCTCATAGGAAAGGCAAAAAGGGTTGCTGCTACTAAGCACAAAAGAGCCTTAGCCTTTAAGGAAAATTATTGGGTCTTGCTAAAGTTTCTCAAGGCTCATCTGAGGCATACTACGGGTAAGAGTCCTACGGACTACCAAGAGTATGATGCTAAACTAGCAAAAAGATACTATGGTCCTTAAAATTCTTAAGTCAGTCAATGATATGGCTTATCAATTGAAGTTGCCCAACCATTGGCTCATGCACCATGTTTTCCATGAGAACCTACATAAGCCTTACAAAGGAGCGCCATCAAAAGAAGCAATAGTTGTTGTAGACCCTCCAAAAATCAAAGATCAAGAAGAAGTACTTCATCCATCCTATGACATGAAGACAAGGTATTAAGAAATGAAAAGATTATTTGATGATATCTTATTAAGTTTAAGAATTATTCTTTTAAAGATGCTAGATGAATGCAAAGAACCTAGCTTAAGGATAATATGAACCTTGTCAATGTTTACAATGTTGCACTAGAGTAAGCATATGAAAATGCATTTTAAATGGAAAATGTTTTTGTCTTACAAGACTAGTTCTCTTTATATTGTGCACAAATTTAAAAGTATGCATGCTTAGAATCATGTTTGTGGTGACGACATCTCCCAAACACCAAGTAGAACTTATCATGCACTCTACTTTGGAAGTATGATATGGACTAAAGAGCAGACATGCTTGCGGCAGCTACGTCTCCCAAGCACCAAATGGACTAGTCATCCATTAAGGGGGCGCTTTTCTCACTTCTTTTTCTACCTCAAAGTGTGAAAAGCATGGGAAGTGTGAAAACGATTTTGATAGAAAAGATAAGCTTTTTTGCATATATGGATAATTTATAGCACTTTCAAGTCTAATGTTGAAAAATATAATTAATGTCTGCTATATACATGTAGTGACCATAATAAATCTTTTCACCTAGTAAATTTTAACAATATTACTTATATTCTCATCTTTTTGAGTGAAAAAATGCCTCCATAAACTACGAACTATTTGTATATTGAAATTTTTTTGAACACTTGGATCATTGAAAATTTTGCATGGTAAGAGAAATTCTCACATCCCATCTTATGAAGCGCTTTGCCTCTAGTGTTAAAAATTTCTACTTTGTAAAGTTTTCACTTTTTCTAGTAAAATATATTGGTTTCTAAAGTAAAAAAATTATCAACTTCAATGTTTATTAATTTCATAGTATATCTTTTACCATTTAATTAATAGAAAATTTTGTCTTATGAAAATAATTTAGCTTATCTTAAGTTAAAGAAACCTTGAGCTTTACTATAAATTATCTTCATGATGTTATATTTCCACCTTTTGTAGCAAGATTTCACTCTTTAAATCATTAGAGAAATCGTTTTGTGATACAAATTCTTATCTTTCAAGATGCAAAAAGAGTGTTTTTTTAGGTAAATAATATTCAAAAAATTACAACACATTTAACTCTTTAACCATTAAATATTTTGCATAACACTATAACATATTGTGACGTGACGTACACGTCACGTAAGGCTAGAGAGAGAGAGAGAATGAGACTAAACTCAACCTACCTCTTCCATGAGAGGGCACGTCCTTATATTAGAGGAACTGACTACATGCCAAGATGGGGTTCTCTCCAAGATGGGGTTCTACGCACACACACCATACCTCCCCCCTTAGGGAGAAAAAAGATGGACATCTTTTTTACAATTTGGGTTGAGAATGGACTCGACAGGAAGGGATCAACTCCAACGCCTCATCCGGGGGGAGTGATCATACAACGGCTTAGGGACTAAGAAACTGAGCTTGGGGGACTAGACTTGTCATCATGCCGATCATCATCAAGGCATGGAACTCGTACATCTCGCTTATGCAAACATTAGGTCGCTATCCCAATGAAATGGACAAGACGAGGAACTGACTACATCATACAATTTTCAATCCACTTCATAGTTTGGTGTGGGTGTAGTGTTGTTTATTGAACAAAAACTAATACTAAGGAAAGAGTTTTCGAATGAGAAATTGAAAATTTCAAGAACTGAAATCGGCGAAAGGCACCTCTGCAATAACTCCCTTTGTTGGCAGAATGTGAGTGCGTTGCTTGTTCGCTCCTTATGGAAAAACCCTAGAGCTAGAGCTCCGCAGTAGAGGTATCTTCTTGTAAAGCAGGCTCCATATGTATTATTGTAGGTGCCTCTTATTTCTCACATCTCTCGTCTATTTCCTGCTCCTCTTTGCGATCTTCTTCTTCCACTATCTTCTCTTGTCCATGCACTTTTACAGCCTGATATGGTGCAGGTTGATCCACAACAGCAACTTCATTCTCCTGAGTTGATGTTGTTGGCTCTCTGAATACGGATACACTCTCAGGCTGAGCATCAGTATTATCATTTTCAGACTGGACATGTACACCCTCAGGCTGTGCAGGTGCAGTACCATCTTTGCCTCCTTTCTCTGGCTGAGCAATGGGCTCCTTCTCAAATTCGTTCTCAGCTTCGGGCTCAGCCATGCAGGTTTCCTTCTTGGGCTGCCAAGCACGCAACCTACAACACTTTTGTGTCTTCTTGAATTGCGGCAACAAATGGACCTCGACTGAGCCGTGGTTAGCAGAAAGAGATTGGCTAAGCTGGTCTGTGGGACACGAAGCAACATGTGAGTAGAGAAGGGAGGGCCACAGGTAGGGTCGACTGCTTGCAGGAAGGACTGGTCACGACGATGAAGCATCGGGATGATGTCACAACATGAATGCTCATCTGATGTTCTGGGATGCTTAAGATGACATAGCTGAGCTTTGCTAATGAAGGCCCATGCCAGAAGATAGGGATTGCGAGGGTATGATAACTAGGGAAAATGTAAGCTGTATCACCCTTTGTCGAACAGGAAATCTATGCATTAAGGTAAGGTGAAGGTACACCAAGAAGTGCAAAATCAAGAAGTGTGAGGCAAGACCGGGGCTGCGGCTCAAAAGGGACGTTAATCAAAAGCAGAGGACTTGGAGACAACACGCAGTAGCGAGAAGCTAGGGTAAATGATGATGTGGTTGGGTGCTGCAAGGGATGAGAAGAATTGATGGCACAGTATACGAGCAGAAGGGGGGCTTCCTGCCGATGGGGTCTCACACACTAGAGGTCTTTGGTCGATGGTGATGGTGGGAATAGATTAGCAGCAAGAAAGCGAGCAGTGAGGATGTAAACTGAAATCACTACCCCAGGTCAACCAAGAAGCTCGCCATAGCTATCTGCTCCGCTCTAGTGTGCCAAGAAACTCAAATTGAACCCTCCTAATGCCCGTCTCCTCCACCAATGTGACGTGACGTACACGTCACGTAAGGCTAGAGAGAGAGAGAGAGAGAGAGAGAGAATGAGACTAAACTCAACCTGCCTCTTCCATGAGAGGGCACGTCCTTATATTAGAGGAACTGACTACATGCCAAGATGGGGTTCTATGCACACACACCATAATATGCGCGATATTATCGCTCACATTACCGCAAAAAAACTAACAAACTTGAAATATAAAAATTCTCGCATGCGAAAAACACTGCGGAAAAGTTTGCGGTAATGGTCTAGCGGTAACTTTCGCGGTAATGATCGTGAAAATATAGCCGTAACAGTTGCTGCAAAAATATCCGCAAACATTACCGCGTCTGTGTTATCGCGAGCATTACCGCGGCGGGATTTATTATAAAAAAAGAGATGACCGTTTGGATTGTCCTTTGCAGGACCATCAAAAAGGTCATCTATTTTTTTATTTATTTTAGTTATTTTATAAAATTATTATTAATTACAACAAAATATCACAATTGGACAATACATTGAGCCAAAAAAAGATTGATAATTTCATTTACATAAGTGGAATTACAATTGGGGGAGGTATTGAGCCAAAAAATGATAGGTATTGCATTTACATAAAGGGCAAAAAAAGCCCGCGTGTACAAAATAGAGCATGGTCATGTGGGATAGGGCAAACGGGGCCCACGTATACAAAATAGAGGATGCTCATGGGGGAGTTGGCGGCATTTCGCGTGGAACTCCTTGACTCTGCAAAACCATAAAAAAGAAACAATTAACACTTTGTTATTTAATATTTGATATAAAATCAACAATTTGATTATTTAAATAAGATTAAACTTACATGTTGCAGACTTCTGCACACATTTTCGAACTCCTCTCGATAGATCATTTGATTTTCAAACAACCAACACCAAGTTTGATACTCGGTATGGTTCTCTCTATATCTCTGCACATCTCTGGTCGGGCGACTCATGGTAATCTTATGCTGACAAAAAATAGCAACCAATTAATTAAATAAAAAACAATAGATTTTTTACAATAAAACTAATATTTTTACTTTCATATTTGTCTTTCCAAGCCGTTTTTCCTCCCGAACCATAATGCGTAGGAGTCTGATGGGATCTGGCCTCAACTTGACGCGTATACATCCTCGCACCCGTTGCCCTTTCGTCCTCTTTCTCGCCCATAGCGGTCTCCTACTCCACATCATGGACATTTCCTGGCCGATAGCTATGCTCTAGAGACTCCATTGTCTTCTTTGTAGATCTCCTCACACTAGATTTTTTGTTCTTCAGAAATGTTTTGACATGCTCTTGCAACCATTGCCTTGAGAATTGTTGCCCCTCAGGGTTGGGGAAACGCATGTGCATGGTTGTCTCTATATATGTGAGGTTGTAGGGATCTTGCTGATCAAATTTGACAAAACAATTGATATATGTGGAGTGGATTAATTGGTTGACGTGTGTGCGGAATCTCCTGCCTTGCGTTGTCCCGAGATCCACCATACCTCCTCTATGAACCTGGTAGTATAACCCGCGAGTATCTGGTGAAGGCATGTCATGGTCCTCATCTTCTGCTGGAGCAGAGAGCGGTGACTGTGGAGTAGAATTTGTAGTACTTCCCCCCCCCCAAAAAAACAACTAGCTCCGCTCCCTCGTCGAGACCGGTGCTAGCGCACGAGCTGCCCTGACGCTGACTGCCAGAAGAGCGCCGACGTGAATCTAGGGTAGAAGGTGGGATAGGTGATGGATAGTTGGACGCCCGTGGCGTCGGACCCTGTGGCATCGCACCCAACGGCGTCGGACCCTGGGATGTTGGACCCTGTGAAGGAAAAGTTGAACCTGGAGCTGTAGCTGGAAAACTCTGCAGGTATGGAGTGCCACCAGTCGGAGTAGAGACCTCTGATAATCGAAAATCTGCTAGCTGCGCCGGTGAATAGCACTGCACAAGGGTCTGCTGCAAACCTAACCACTCAGACCGAAGACACAATGTCCTCTCCACATCTGGATCGGTCACAGGTACGGCAGCGGACCCACCTAGAGCATCCTGAAACTAGCCGAACCCTGATGATGACTGCTGAGGCGACAACTGTGAATGATAGGCAGAGAGAGCGTTGGGATATGACATCCCGTCTGCCATGAAATCCTCAATGATGCGAAAGCGTGGTGTGGAAGAAGAAGACATGGTCTGCATTTATTACGACAAAGAGTAAACTAGGGTATAAAATTTGAATATATGATTAAAAATTTATACATTGATTTTTTTCAAACATTGGATTCTCTATAGTATCCAATGTTGAAAGAATCCAATGTGTGTCTACAACCTATAAAAGAGTCTTGCAAAGCCTTGAGTGCTAATAAGATATTAGTGTGTGTATTGACTAATAAGAGATTATTGTGTTTATGATTAGTATGACCGATTGCGCGATCACTTGGACAGCCATTGGGGCCTAATACGTCACCTACGACTTAATCATGGAGGTATGTTTCTGTTTTTGTGTTGATTGTTGTTTAATTTAACATAATTAGTGTGTGTTTTAGTGTTGTCCAATGTAATTGGCTTGTGCACACACTAATTAGTGTGTGTTTTAGTGTTGGCTTGTGTAATTGGCTTGTGCACACACTAATTAGTGTGTTTTAACATACACTAATTAGTGTGTGCATTAGATTGTGCACACACTAATTAGTGTGTGCATTAGTGTGTGCAAACACTAATTAGTGTGTGCATTGGCTTGTGTAATTGGCTTGTGCACACACTAATTAGTGTGTGTTAACATACACTAATTAGTGTGTGCACAAGCCAATGCACACACTACTTAGTGTGTGTTAACATACACTAATTAGTGTGTGCATTGGCTTGTGCACACACTAATTAGTGTATGTTAAAACATACACTAATTAGTGTGTGCATTAGATTGTGCACACACTAATTAGTGTTATTAACATACACTAATTAGTGTGTGCATTGGCTTGCGTAATTGGCTTGTGCACACACTAATCACACAAAAATTAGTGTGTGTTAACACATACTAATTAGTGTGTGAATTGGCCAATCCCATTGACCAATGCACACACTAATCACACATTAAATAGTGTGTGTATTGGCCAATCCAATTGACCAATGCACACACTAATCCCAAACATGGAAGTGTGTGCATTGACCAATCACATTGGTCAATGCACACACTAATCACAAACTAATTAGAGTGTGCATTGACCAATCACATTGGCCAATGCACACACTAATCACACACAAATTAGTGTGTGTTTAGGGTTACTAATTAGTGTGTGAATTGGCCAATCCCATTGACCAATGCACACACTAATTAGTGTGTACATTGACCAATCACATTGGCCAATGCACACACTAATCCCAAATTAATTACTGCCTGCATTGACCAATCACATTGGCCAATGCACACACTAATCACAAACTAATTAGTGTGTGCATTGACCAATCACATTGGCCAATGCACACACTAATCACACACAAATTAGTGTGTGAATTGGCCAATCCCATTGACCAATGCACACACTAATCACACACTAATTAGTGTGTATATTGACCAATCACATTGGCCAATGCACACACTAATCACACACTAATTAGTGTGTACATTGACCAATTACATTGGCCAATGCACACACAAATTAGTGTGTGTTAATGAGCACTAATTAGTGTGTGAATTGACCAATCCCATTGATATTTGCACACACTAATTAGTGTGTGCATTGACCAATCACATTGGCCAATGCACACACTAATCACAATAATTAGTGTGTGCATTGACCAATCACATTGGCCAATTCACACACTAATCACACACAAATTAGTGTGTGTTTAGGGTTACTAATTAGTGTGTGAATTGGTCAATCCCATTGACCAATGCACACACTAATCACACACTAATTGGTGTGTACATTGATCAATCACATTGCCCAATGCACACACTAATCCCAAAATAATTAGTGTGTGCATTGACCAATCACATTGGCCAATGCACACACTAATCACAAACTAATTAGTGTGTGCATTGACCAATCACATTGGCCAATGCACACACTAATCACACACAAATTAGTGTGTGTTAACACATACTAATTAGTGTGTGAATTGGCCAATTCCATTGACCAATGCACACACTAATCACACACTAATTAGTGTGTACATTGACCAATCACATTGGTCAATGCACACACTAATCACACACTAATTAGTGTGTGCATTGACCAATCACATTGGCCAATGCACACACTAATCACAAACTAATTAGTGTTTGCATTGACCAATCACATTGGCCAATGCACACACTAATTAGTGTGTGTTAACACATAATAATTAGTGTGTGAATTGCCCAATCCCATTGACCAATGCACACACTAATTAGTGTGTACATTGACCAATCACATTGGCCAATGCACACACTAATCACACACTAATCACACACTAATTAGTTTGTAGATTGACCAATCACATTGGCCAATGCACACACTAATCACACTCAAATTAGTGTGTGTTAATGAGCACTAATTAGTGTGTGAATTTGCCAATCCCATTGACCAATGCACACACTAATCACACACTAATTAGTATGTGCATTGACCAATCACATTGGCCAATGCACACAGTAATAACACACTAATTAGTGTGTGCATTGACAAATCACATTGGCCAATGCACACACTAATTAGTGTGTGCATGGCCAATCCCAAATTTAACATATTAGGTTATGCAAGTAATAAATTTAACAAATTTGACAAATCTAACAAGTTTAGATTTTGCAAGTAACTAATAATTAACAAATTTAGGTTTTGGTGTGTCTTTACTTACACTAATTAGTGTGTGTAAAGAACACATGCACTAATTTGTGTGTGTGTGTGTGTATGCATGTGTATGCATGTGTGTGCATGCGTGTGTATGAGTGTATGCATGTGTGGATGCGTGTGTGTGTATGCGTGTGAAAAAATCAAAAAACATAACAACAAAACTTACATGGAACCTGGAGCGCTTGTTGGGAGAGGGTAGGAGAGTGGAAGAGTAGAGATAGTGGAGAGTAGAAGAGTAGAGATGGAGGTAGAGCTCAAGGTTGTGAGGTTCGCGCTCTCGGCTTATGTGGAGAAGACGATGAAATTCAAGTTTTAGGGCTTTGAACTTCGCGGGGCACGCGGGTGGCCTATTTATAAAAAATTTTGAAAATTGATTTGCCGCTCCTATTACCGCGAGCATTATCGCGTGTCTTACCGTGCTGATTACCACACCTATTACTGCGGCGCAAATTCGGGCGATATACACAGAGGGCCACGTTCTGACATTATTACTATTGATCCTCAAAATCTATTGGTACTATGTTTTTTATAAACTATATATAAAATGAAAGTATTCCTAGTACTTTGAAAATGACATTTTGATCTAAAAGTTTAATTTTTACTTTTTACTGATATTTTATTAACATTTTTTGGTAATTTGATTTTAATTAGTGTATGTAATTTATTAATGTAGGTTGCTTGGGTATCTCTTGAAGTCCTTAACCTTCAGGCGATGTTTGGATGGAGCAATGCTAGTGTCGACGCACTTTTGAGGTATGTATACAGATTGTGAAGGATGCTTGTGGAGTGCATAAATTAGCTTCTAATGTACTTTCTTCTTATGATAGGTTGCTAGGAAAGATGCTGTCAGCTGGCAATCACATGCCAGAGAATAGACAAAAAGCCCGCGAAGTGGTGACTGCATTAGGGATGGATTATGATCGCATTCATGCTTGCGTGAACGATTGTGTGCTCTTTCATAATGAGCATGCCGATTGTGACACATGTCCATTGTGCGGGGAGCCTAGGTTCAAAGAAGGAATGCAGAGCAATAGAATTCCACGTAAAGTTTTGAGGCATTTTCCACTCATCCCTCGCATCCAACACATGTTTAGATGGAAGGGTACGAGAAAGCTTTTGAGTTGGCATGCAAAAAATCGCTCCACAGATGGTATTATGAGAGTGTCAACTGACTCACCAGCGTGGAAGCACATAGAGGACACATGGCTAGAGTTCAGGGATGAGCCTCGTCACTTGAGGATTGGGTTAGCTAGTGATGGAGTGAATCCATTTGGGCACTGCTCTACTTCATGGAGCACTTGGCCGGTGGTGGTTGTAAACTACAATATTCCGCCTTGGAAGGCAACAAAAAAGGGAAACATTTTACTATCACTTCTCATTCCAGGAAATCACAAGGTAAAAAACATGGATGTATATCTGCATCCTCTTATTGATGAGCTTCAAGAACTATGGAGAGGCATAGATGTCATTGACATTTCACGGCCACCACGAGACCGCAAAGCCGTCATCAAGTGCATCCTCATGTGGACCATGCATGATTACTAGGATTTGGAGAGGTATCTGGTAAGTATTCACATGTTAATTGTACTCTTTGCTTTAGGTTTATCATCTCATGTGTAATGTTTGTTTACCTCTTGCCAAGATTGGAAACATCTAGACATAGTGCGTGTCCCACTTGTGGCCCTTTCCTTGTGACAGAGAGACCTCCTCTTCTTGGGAAGGTGATCTATCCCAACAACCATCGCTTCCTACCTCCTTCACATCGTAGATATGCTCCCCCTATCAATGGAGTGTAGCCGTTCCATTGGAACATGGTTGATTGGGCGAAGCATTGGGAGGAGCATCATGGTACCTCCCCGCCTCCCAATGGGTTGCCAAAGGCCTAGGGTACGTCGAGGTACTCAATCTTCTTGTCGCTCCCCTATTGGGCTTCATTGAAAATTCAGCACTTATTGGACCCTATGCATGTATTAAAAAATGTTGGGCAAGCTATATGGGATCACATTTTGGGTGCTAGGGAAGATTTAAGAGCCATTAGACGTCTCCCCCCTTCAGCCACACCCCGCACGGGGGAGCGGGGAAAGATGATTCTCCCAAAAGCACCGTGGATAATGTCAATGGCAGACCAAGAGTGGACAAAGCAAGTTATTGCATCCATCAGAACTCCAACAGGATATATGCGGTCACTCAAAGGTGCTTTCACGAAAACCAAAAAGGGTGGCTCCACTCAATTGTATGGATTGAAATCCCATGATTGGCATAAAATCCTTCAGGTAAGAGTAGAACAATTTGTGGTGTCTATGTGTCCTTATATATAGTTTGACATTCACTAAGATGTTTTATTGTTTGTAGTTTGTACTTTCCATAACTATTAGTGGTTATGGGGACACTAAGGTGAAGGCTGCAACATTCAAAGTGGGTGAGATTGTGAGGTAATGGGTTTTTTTCAAGTACTATATCATGTTGTGCATGCATGAACTTTGGAATTTCTTTTCATCTACTATATAACATTTTCCCTGTAGATTTGTGGGCTCCAAGGAGATAGAAGTAGAAGCCATACTAGTAGCCTATCAGCTAGCAGTAGAGGCAGTGTGTGCGATTGAGGATGCATTCGCACGTACAATCCTTGTTAGCCAAATACACCTATTGCTTCACCTTGTTGAGGAGATTTCCATTTGTGGGGTGGTTCACTCTAGCTAGATGGATGTTCTTCGTGGAGAGATTCTTGAAGACTTTAAAGGATTTTGTTAGATTGAGGTCACAACCGGAGGTATGCAAAATCAATACAATATAGATAGCATTTATACGCTATGGAGTTACTAATAAAAATATGTGGTTTTAATGTTTTCAGGCGAGCATGGCAGAAGTTTGGGTGGTGCAAGAGGCATTTGTGTATGTCTCACAGTATCTCATCACAGTGGATCCATCATTGCCTTGTATGTGGAGTGAAGAAGAGGATCCTAGGAAGCACTCAACCATTCCCATTGGCAAAGGCTCACTCTTGGTCATGGATAGAGAGTTTCATGCCATAGTCAACAACTACTCTTTACTCAATGCCACTATCATGACCAAATGGGTCAATATGTACTTGGAAGCCCGCGTAGCCAGAGAAAGGGATAGAGATGCATGGAAGAGGTCCCATGGAGGTAGACGTGCACCTCCTTTTCCTAAAGAGCTTGCAAAATATCCTGATTTGATTCAAGTAGAGTGGATCCATAATGCCATGACCAATTCCAAACCACAAGGAGAACAAATAAGCCCTAAAGAATGGGAGTATGCGCGAGGATGCTTGCGCAAGGTGAGTGTGTATATGTTATGTATGCATGTATGAAAATCACTTAATGAAATGCAATATAACCTCTTATGCATTGTGATTGTAGGGTCTCATTTTGAACTCCATTTGGTCCGAAGGCCGACATTTTCGCACCCGCAAGATAGATGAGCGTCGGACCACTAATGATTGTGGCGTGATGGGAAACTTTGACACAACAACAGATGAGGTCAGATATTGTGGTACTATAGAGAGAATAATCAAAGTGGATTTAAGATCTTTTCACAAATTCCTCTTTGAGTGCCGATGGTTTGCGGGTGAGGTCAAAAGACATGAAAATGGGCTCATTATGGTGGATTCCACCCAATTCCATCGGGGAAAAACTGACAACTTGGTGTATCCTAGTAGTTGCGAGCAGGTAATTTAGGCTATGTGCAATTAACTTAAATTAAAAATTTAAGTTATGTATATCAACTTATTCTTTGTGTGTGACGTACAGGTCTTTTATGTGCCATGTATATATCAAAGAAGACTTTGGTATGTCATTCCAGTCATGCCGCGGGGTAGATCTATCTTTGCAGAGACGGACATTGAGCCAGTAATTGATCCCATCATACCATCACCACAAGATGCAGTAGAAGTTGAAGAAGGTTAGCCAAACCTTGCAAATAGTCATCTTGAGGACGAGGAAGAGGGAGAAAGTCATGATGATTCTACAGGAGGTGATGGAGAGGAGGAAGAATCTCTAAATATGTTTATTGATTTGAATACTATGGGTCTAAATATGGATCCTAGTGCTTGTAGAGATCTTATACATGATGAGAATTAATAAAACTCTCCATTCTTTCACTTGGTGTAGTATATGATTAATTTGCAAATGTTTCGTTACGTGCTTATGAATAGTATTTGTAATGGTTTTGTTGTGAGTTCAATGATTTATGTATAGAATTTTTAGAGTGAAAGAGAGATTAAGTGAAGTGAGCAAGCATTCTGGAGAGTGTAGGAGTTGTAGTGTGTAAATACATTTTGAGTTGTATTGAATTTAAATGGAAACCCGCGGGAGAGGGAGGGGGAAGGGGGTCCAGCCTTAGCGGTAATGTGCGCGGCAATACGCACGGAAATGCATGCGGTAATATTTGTGGTAAAGTGCCGCTTGAGCATCAAAAGGATTTTCTCTCCTCATTTTGAATTCCTCTCTCTTGTTTTGCGGTAATGGCCCGCGGTAAACACCACGATCTCTCATAGTGTTATGTCAAAAGTTCTTATCTTTTGAAGTGAAAAAAGGTTAAATTTCAATGTAGATTATTTCTATATAACAAGATTGCTCTTTTAATAAACAACGAGAATATTTGTACCATATGAAAAATTATCATCTTGTATGTTATTCTCACACTACAACACGGCGCGCAGAAATCGACGCAGATATCGACGAAATAAAGTTAATTTAAAAACTAAAAAGCGTTAAAATAGGCCTCAAAAAAGATGCCGGTATTGTGACGTCGGTATAAGTACCGGTATACTATTCGCCAGAATAAACTATGAAATGAGCGTCAGAATACGCAATGAAAGAACTGCCAAAAATTATAATGGATATTCTGATGCTTGTTTCGAGGTGTAAACTGGCGTGTTTATTGTACTCTGTACAGATGACCAAACCTGCATTTTTTTTTTTTGGCAGAGAGGCTGGGAACTGATGCTGCATGTATTGCAGAAAAAGAAAACAGCCCTCTCTGCCCAAAGGAAGATTGCACAAGCAACCACACTCCACCTACAAGTTGATGCTAAAGAGCGAGTGTATGGCAATTAGCAAAATTGTAAGAATAACATAACCACAAAATCAAAAGCTTGATCATGGCATAACGGCATAAAGATTGTATAACCATAATTAAATCATGAGTCAAAAACTGCAAAACCATAAACATAACCTGTTTGCCATACCATAACCATTACTATAACTTGCTTGTCATACCATAACCATAACAGCCATACCATCATTGCATAACCATAACCATAACCATAACGATAACCATAATCATAACCATAGTCATAACGATAACCATAATCATAACCATAACCATAACCATAACCATAAACATCACATGATTCCATACGATCATAGCAAAACCATAACCTTAACTTGACTACCAAACCTTAACCATACATCTGTGCCATACCATAAACATAACCATAAACCATAAACATAAGCACTACAAAATTGTACATATGCAAACAATGAGTGAGTGAGAAGACCCTCATGGTAATGCCTCCCAGTGGATGTCCTCTCTCTCCTCCTACATTTGGGTCAAAAGGGCCACAAGTCCATGCTTGTACCCATACTTCTCCTCTCAGTGTGTCGGAGGACGCTTCACGGCAACTTCTTGCAAAACTATGGTTTAATCATTAGATAAATCTTTAAATAGCATATATATTTTCAATAATTTAAAGCATACATATAATACTTACAAGCTCAGGTCGAAGTGTATCGTAGCCTCCACTCCCAAGATGTGACGCTCCAGCAGACTCCAAATGTGCTCTGGTTGCATCTCTACTGCTGAAATCTCTCAGGATTGTGTTGTGTCTCGCATAGAACTCCCGCCCACTCCTCTGCGTCCAACCATCCTAGCTTCGGACTGCCCTCATTGTACCTATCTCTCGCCTCTCACCAACAGTGTGACATTGTGGACTTCGCCACACTCAAAATCCAGGGGTTCGAGACTAGATCGTACCCCTCTCTTGGCTTGTACTCTCTGTGAATGGCCTCGATGATGTAATTATTTCTTTCAAGATCGAGGTTATTCCACACCCCCATCACCGAGTGACCAAAGTGAATCGTATAGAGCTGTCGAATCCTCTGTCGCGTGGCCTTTCCTACCCTATCCGTCAGAACGGCCCCATCCGTGCTCTTGTACACCTTGCTAGGATCATGCTCATGTGATCCCAAAGGTGTAAGTGGTGTTCCATTCGGTGAACTATCTACTGAAGAGAGTGGTGGACACTCTCTCGGTGGTGTGGACGCATCAACAGAACCACTACCACAACAACCACCGCCTCCATAACAATGCCTAACATGTCTTGAGGATGAACCACCCGTCGGTGTAGGGGACACACGAGTCCTACGCGTAGAGGGTACACTAGATTGAGGTGTGGGGCCTCTCAGTGTAGGGACCACACTAGTCCTGAGCGTCGGGTCGACCGTAGTAGGTCTAGAGGGACCTGCTGCTCAAAGGTGTTGTGCCATCACAATCTGCTCTGTTGTGCACTTAGACAAAAAAATGAGCCCATCTACTTGAGTGACATGTCAGTCGGAGTGACAGGAAAACTAAAACTAGGAGAGTATGGATCATCGTCATCGGCCATGGCTAATCATACACAAATAACACCCACAAAATACATAAGTTTATAGAAGAAATACTTAATCGTTACAAATAACAAATCAACGAAGCTGCAACACAAATGAATGAATCTAAAGTGTATTGTATACTAATAAAAAGAGTTTTACAAAAGAGTTCTTAGCAAAAATCATTAGTTAATCTCTCATCTTCTATGAGATCTGATGCACCAAAGACTTCTGCATCTTCGTCATCAAACTCTACTTCTTCATCACTCTCCGCATCAGCTTCAGTATTTGACCCTGACCTCATCTCTATGTTCCAACAATTGCTTACTACTAACATCCACCTCAAAATAAAAACTTAAAGTTTCCGTCACTCCTTCGCTTTGTTCATGAATCACCTCTTTGACCTCAACGTCCAATACTTCACACACTTGCTTGCTTCGTGGAGCAACATGAACGACATGCATAGAGCCAACATGGTTTAGACAAATCATTCTCATCATTTTCTGTCCATAGTGGATCGTGTGTGAACACAAATTGTTCACAATGCTGCGGAAGTACAAATGTATCCCGCTCATCTGTCCACACTCGCCTAGAGTTCACTTGAATCAATCCACTCTTGTCTTTATGCACAGTTGCATTAGGGCCGATGGTAATAACTTTGAACCACTTGACATCAAAGATAAACATATCAAACTTTCTAAATCTAATCTTCAAGATGTCTTGGATGTAGCCAAAGTATTCAAGTTGGCTAGTCTCTGTGTTCTCATCCCTGCTGGCACTACTCCTACTTTCTTGGATGAAGCTTGCCCTAACACAACTATCACAAGTGACCCTTTGTTTGTCAATCTGTTGCACTCTGAAGTGTTTCCCATGTGGTCACAAAGATCCATATTTGTGATACTGCAGCCACAAAATTGAAACAAACTAAAAGTTATTAAAGCAATATGATCATGTGGATCTCGAATAGGAAGTTTTGAAAATATACATGCCAATCGCAACCCCTTGACTCTACTTCTTCGTCGCTCTCTGCATTAGCTTTAGTATTTGACCCTGACCTCATCTCTAGGTTCAGACAATTGATCACTGCTGACATCCACCTCAAAATCTAAACTTAAAGTTTTCGTCAGTCCTACACTTTGTTGATGAATCACCTCTTTGACCTCAACGTCCTATCCTTTACACACTTGCTTGCTACGTGGAGCAACTTGAACGACATAGGGCCAGCAAGGTTTAGACAGATCATTCTCATCTTTTTTTGTCCACAGTGTATCATGTATGAACACAACTTGTTCACAATGCTGCGAAAGAACGAATGTATCCCGTGCATCTGTCCACACCTGCCTAGAGTTCACTTGAATCAATCCACTCTTGTCTTTACGCACAGTTGCATTAGGGGTGTTGGTAATAACTTTGGACCACTTGACATCAAAGATAAACATATCAAACTTTCTAAAGCTAATCTTCAAGATGTCTTGGATGTAGCCAACGTATTCAAGTTGGCTAGTCTATGTGTTCTCATCCCTAGCACTACTCCTACTTTCTTGGACGAAGCTTTCCCTAACATCACTATCGAAAGTGACCCTTTGTTTGTCGACCCCTTGCACACTGAAGTGTTTTCCAGCGACCACAAAGCTCCATATTTGTGATATTGCGGCCACAAATTTGAAACAAACTAAAAGTTATTAAAGCAATGTGATCATGTGGAGCTCGAATAGGATGTTTTGAAAATATACATGCCAATCGCAACCCCTTGACATCTTCTCTTTATCTTCAGTAATAACCACTCCATTCCTTTTTGCCTCTGAGATTGTCGCATCTAACCACCACCCAATTGGAAAGTCAAGCAATTTCTGAAGATGATCTGGAAAAGGAAGGTTTCTAGTGGTACGGTTGCGCTTGAATTGAAGTCAATCTATCAAGCATTGCTGCTTTTCCCCTTCGTATCTCTCTAGACACTTTTGCATGATGTCTGAGTTGAGGAGGCAAAATCTCATAACCTTTTCTTGCATTGTGATGTCCATCTTCCTAATGATGCCTTGTCCATGCGGCTCATACCCTGTCACCTTGACATTGACCTAAGTAATCCACCTTCAAGGCATCTCTGGATTGATTAAGACCAAAAATTTACTGATGAGGACAAGAGACTCTTGTACAAGACATCCTTTGACCATGCTACCCTCGAGGCGAGCCCTTTGACGAACAAACCCCTTTAAAGTCTTCATAAATCTCTTCAAGAAAAACATCCACCTGCTATAGACTACCCCAGTAACTGCAACTTCATCGACCACATGTACAAGTACATGAATTTGGATGGTAACAATGTTTGTTGGAAAGTACTTCTCCACCATGCACACTGCTTCAATAGCATTTAAGTGTGCTGCATCGATGCTCTCTTCTCTTATCTCTTTTGAATTGATCCAATGTATCAACTCACTGATTTTGTAGATTGTTATTCTAATGTCATCTGTCAAACAACCCTCTATGGAAATTGGTAAGATGAATTGTAAAAATTTGTGCCAGGTATGGGACTTAAGACCACTGAGATTGTCATATCTCGTAAAAGCCGTATTCAAACATCGCATGCACCCTATGGGAGTCTTGAATGAAGATA
Organism: Adiantum capillus-veneris; assembly: GCF_014529385.1. Lineage (NCBI taxonomy): Eukaryota > Viridiplantae > Streptophyta > Polypodiopsida > Polypodiales > Pteridaceae > Adiantum > Adiantum capillus-veneris. The sequence goes on along the minus strand of NC_140953.1, from coordinate 112,722,225 downwards.
TAGTCTTCTTCACTTATTGCTCTTCTGCATGACTTAGAACTTATGGACCTGTTGGTATAGCAAACTTTCCACTAGGTTTAAGTCGAGGCCAAATCTCTGGTATTCGACCCACAACTTGCAGGTCATTTCTTTGGGCCTTGTGCTCCCTTTTTCCAGTGATGATTTTCCATATGATCTCCCCCACATTCTTGAAGACGTGCATTGGGTCGAGAAAATGATAAATCAGTAGGTCACTCCAATACGAGAGTTCATGGAAAAAAGAGAGTATTTTCATTCCAGGTGGCATCCAATCTCCCCTCTCCAGCCACATGTTTTTCCAATCGCTAGCTTTCAGTGGATGCATGTCATGTTTTCATATGTTTGGTCTACGTAGCTCATGTCCTTCAGGAAAAATTATACCATGCTCCTCATAAATTGTCTTGCTCAAATGCTGAGAGCGGTGGAGGCCAAGTCAAGGACCACATTGTGGACATGCATGATTGCCCGAGTAACTGAAGCCTGAAACATCACAAAATTAAAATATTAAATTGTTGGCATAGCTAGGAATCACATGTTTGTGACGGTTTCATGAAAGGCACTTACCTGAGCACTCACTGAAGCTTGGCCAACGTGCATGGTCCACATGAGAATGGCTTGCACATGTACATTTAATCGTCCGATTGGTTGAGACATATCAACCACATAGATTTCTATGCACAAGATTGGAGCTCTTCTATAAGTGGTGCCAAATACACGTCCATGTGTTTTGCTTTGTACTTCCTGGGATGATCAATGACAACAAAAGATGGCCCTTCTTGATAGCGAGCCATGGTGGAAGATTATAGTTAACCAAAAAAATAGGCTACATGCTCCATGACGAACTCCATAATCCAAATGGGTTTACTCTGTCCATTTCCAGACCAAAGCGGATACATCGAGGCTTGCTCTTAAATGTAGGCCAACTTTACTCTATTTTCTTCCATGCACGAGAGTCAGCAGGTACCCACGTCACATCATTTGCCGATCTAGTATTTGAGTGCCATGTCATCAAAGCGGCTATGGACTTGCACTTGAACAGGCTCTTTATTCTTGGAATGATAGGAAAGTGTCGAAGGACCTTTGCAGGCATAAATGTTCCATGTGTGTCCTCCCTATACTTGTTTGATCCACAATTGGGACATTGTTCCAAATTTGCATACTCATTGCAAAAAAGTATACAATCATTAGACATATATGTTTTTTGTGATAATCCAAGTCCAAATGAGTAAGTAGCTTTTTAGCGGCTGGATAGGTAGGAGCATGTGATTCCCTTCTGGCAAGATTTTCTCATTGAGCAACCTGTCATTACATGAACAAATCAGTCCCTTGATCACATTATTGAATTGTAATTTGCATTTTATCATGCTTAGGATACAATGTATTTACCTAAAAAGCTCTGTGATGATTGAGGCGTCAGACCAATCGTAGACAGACTGCAATTTAAGGATTGCCAACGTGGTATGGAGAACTAAGAGTTTTGCACCACAGTAAAGTGGTATGCGTGTAAGACTTTGCATTATCTCGCCCTTTTTATCGTTGCTATCATGCCGTCGATATGAACGGGATGACTGAGGTTGGTCCGTAGTATTGCATTCAATGTTGTCCTCTTCTATGTTTTCAATGATGGGATCCATGTCAAAGAACACGTCCAACATCAGCTCCATCTGTACTTTTTGAAATGCCACATAAGGTATTGGTTGGGAAGACTCAATTGATGGCTGCTCGTTTGAAAATAGTATTCTCTGGGATGAAGTTGGAGTAATATCTACTTGCGGAGTTTGACCTTCAGTCTCTAGACCATGAGATCGATAATGCGGGCCTTGTAGTTACTCAATCAGAAAGAGGCCGTGATTCCGTTTCTGTTGGTCGTAGATTTTTTATTTTCAAAAGATTTGATGCTTGCAATGCACACTAGGACACACCATCCTATCTTCCATACTTTATCTACCAATGATGCAACAACTAATTAAAACACTCTACTTGTTATAACTATACACTACTAAGTACATGACAATACATGACAACCTCACATTCTCTAGCCAGGCCTGATCCCCGCACACCTCGATCTAGAGGTACACAGAGATTAGGACCACAGGGTAATAATCTCGTCTTTATTGGTCAATGACTATGTATAAAGGTTCTTGAAGACTATGTTCACTTTGGATGTCCGATTACAATTTTTTAACTATTTGTTGCTAGCTCTAACAACCTCACATTCTCTACCCAAGACCTATCCCCGCACACCTCGGTCTAGAGGTGCACGGAGATTAGGACCACAGGGTAATAATCTCATCTTTATTGGTCAATGACTATATATTAAGTTTCTTGAAGTTTGTGTGCACTTTTGAAGTCCGATTTGCTTCTAGCTCAAGCTCTAACAATATCACATTCAACTATTTTCTGCTATCTCTAGCTCTAACAATCTCACAGAGGATCCCCGTACACCTTCGTCTAGAGGTGCATGGAGATTAGGACCACACGGTCAATGACTATTTAGCATTTTTGAAGTTTGTGTGCACCTAATGTAACCTATAACCTAAACTATAGCCTAACCTATAACCAAACTAAACCTAACCTATAACTTTACCTATAACAAAAGCTAACCAAAGTCTGTTTGCGGTTTTTGAAGCATCACATTGTCAGCTGGTAGTATGTGCTCTTTCAGCAATCTACACAACATAAAAATATGATACAGTCGTGTAAAAATCTATCAGATCATTGTACATTTAGAGTTCTATTAAAGTAAACTAATTGTAATAGATCACCTGAAAAGCGCTGTGACGCTAGTGTCACTCCATCCAAACTTTGCCTGCATGTTGAGAAGAACCAGGAGTGCTTTCAATCTAGACATACCTGCTCCATTATACAATGGCGTATCGGCTTCACTTTTCATATCATCATAGATAAGCCTTTCTGAATCCATGATCGTCTCGATCATTTCATCAATCTTGGGCTCAAACATTGCCTCGTTGGGAATGTGCTCTGCATGATCATCCCCCGAGCTGTCAGAGGCTACATCTTGTGGCCTCACATATGCTGCTTGACCAAAGCGCCTGCGAACACGTCTATTGGGTTGCAAGATTGCTGCTTGTTGGCCAACGTCAGAGTCCGACGAGTTATAATTGGCAACAACTCGATCTATAATAGATGGATCGAACTCGCCAAATTCGCGAACGTGCTGCAAAGAAACACGTCTTGTCCATCGCACAGCATGCTTGCATTGATTACAAGGACATAAGACCCTCGTTGAGAGATAGGTGTTTTGGTTGGACGGTCCCACATCCTCGTCGCTACTCATAATGAGGATAAAAAACTTATAACCTGGACAACAAATTTAATATTCTATTGGCATTCTTCGTCTTATCTCTCTCTCTCTCTCTCTCTCTCTCTCTCTCTCTCTCTCTCTCTCTTTACCTCACATTCTCTAGTCATGTCCAATCCCCGCACACCTCGGTCTAGAGGTGCACGGAGATCAGAACCACCGGGTTATAATCTCGTCTTTATTGGTCAATACCTATATTTGTGGGTACAAGAAATCTACACACCCACGTCTACATGATACTGCATGTAGTGGACAAAACCCCTTTGCCTCTTCTCTAGCTGTAGCACTTCACTTCATCTTAACATCTTTTCACAGTAGATCTTTTCACTGTTCGTCTAACTCTAAACCCTAAACCGTAAGTAATTCTTGTGTGGACTCGATCTAACGTAAATAAGCGTAAATCTAAATAAACGTAAATCTAACTAAAAATAAAGCTAAATCTAATTTAACGTAAGTCTAATGACTAGAGGTTGTCTAGATGGTCATTGTGTCGGGGATGTAGTGACTCTTGCCGCCCTGAAGATCCACCTTCTTCCCTATCTTCTGAAGACATTTCACCAGTACTTTTGGATCGACGGAGCCCACCATGAGTGAAGGCAACAATACCCTATATTCCATTGAGGGCTTTCTTCACCCACTTCATGCAGGCATCGCAGTCTATGGAGACCTAAATCTAATCTAATATAACGTAAATCTAAATCTAGCTTAAATAAACGTAAATCTAGTTAAAAATAAACCTAAATCTAATTTAATGTAAGTCTACATATAACCTAATCTTTAACGTCTTTTAAGATAGTTTCCTACGACGTTATAACTCTCTTCTTCTTGTGTGTGTGCGCGTGTGTGGATGTGTGTGCCAATAAAAAGAGATAAATGGTATAACCTTTCTATCACCCATGCCAAGTATGATAGATTGATTATGCCATTTCCCTCTTGAATAATAGGTCTTGAGTTCAACTCTTCGTCGGCTAGATCTTTAGGTCTTTTAATTTTAATTAGTTTCCTACGACGTTAAATTAGTTTCTCTCTCTTTCTCTCTCAATGTGTGTGCGTTTTTTTGGATCGTATGCATGTTTTCTCTCTCTTTTTCTCTCTCAATGTGTGCGTTTTTTATTTATGCATGTTCTCTCTCTCTTTTCCTCTCTCAATGCGTGGGTTTTTTGTTTATGCATGCTCTCTCTCTCTTTTTCTCTCTCAATGTGTGTGTGCATTCTTTGTTTATGTATGTGTGTGTGCGTTTTTGTTTTTGTTTGTACTCTCTCTCTCTCTCTCTCTCTCTCTCTCTCTAAAACACTATGTGTGTGTGTGTATGTGTGTGAGAGAGAGAGAGAGAGGGAGAGAGAAAGAGGGGAAGGGAACATGAGAATGAGGAGAGGGAAGGAGCATACCTGGCTCTCCTTCCTCTCCTCGCGTGTGTGTGTGTGTGTGTGTGTGTGTGGAGAAGAAAAAGAGAGAGAGAGAGAGAGGGAGAGCGTTACCTGCTCTTTGCTTGGGGGCGTCGAAAAACTCAGATCAGAGATCTGAGTTTTTGGGCGCGCTCGGTTATTTTTTTACCCCAGCCGGCGTCGCTATGAGCGTCGCTATTAGCGTCGCTATAAGCGTCGCTATAAGCGTCGCTATGAGCGTCGCAAATTTACAAAGAAATTTGCGACGCTCATAGCGACACTTATAGCGACGCTCATAGCGACGCCGGGATTTTTTTTTTTGAGCGTCGCTGTGTGAGCGTCGCTAATATGAAGAGCCTCTTGTAGTGTACGAGTCATTCTTGAAGTCCGTTTGCGTTTTTTCTACTATTTTCTACTATTTGCGTTTTTTTCTACTATTTGCTACTAGGTCTAACCTAATTTATAATCTAACCTAACCTAGCCTAACATAAACTAACCTATAACTTAAACCTAACATATAACCTAACCTAGTTGAACTCTATTTACATGTTTAGAAGTACACGACTCATCTTTGAAGTCAGTTTGTGTTTTTTCTACTATTCATTTATTTGCTAGCTCTAACCTTACCTATAATCTAACATAACCTATAACCTAAACCTAACATAACTTATAACCTAAACCTAACCTATAGGCTAACCTAACAGAAGTCCGTTTACATTTTTCGAAGTACACGAGTCATCTTCGAAGTCCTTTTGCTTTTTTTCTACGTTTTGTCGCTAGCTCTAACCTAACCTATAATCTATTCTAACCTATAACCTAACCTCTAACCTATAACCTAAACCTAACCTAACATAACCTATAACCTAAACCTTACCTATAGGCTAACCTAACCAAAGTCCGTTTGCATTTTTTGAAGTACACGAGTCATCTTGGAAGTCCGTTTATATTTTTTCTACTATTCGTTGCTAGTTTTAACCTAACCTATAATCTAACCTAACCTAACCTAACCTAACCTAGCCTATAACCTAAACCTAACCTAACCAAAGGCCGTTTGTGTTTTTAGAAGTACACAAGTCATCTTCGTTTGGCCTCTAATAGATGGACGTTATGTTTTGGGCAATTAGAACTTATGGTATGGTGTGTAAATCCACTTAGGTTAGGCTACTCCAAATTGGATTAGGATAGCAAATAGCCATTTCAGTCCGCTTAGGGCTAGCCACTTAGGGTTAGCGTCTTAAATGACAGTATTTTGGAGTGTTAGGGTGCACTATGTAAAGTTGCCTAGGTTTGGCCACTCCAAGTTGGATTAGTATAGTGTTTTTCCATTTCAATATGCTTAGGGCTAGCCGCTTAGGGGTCTATGGATTCTGGTTTGGCCGTTAATATATGGTGCACTATGTTTGGATGGTGCATTAGGGAACACTATGTAAAGCCGCTAAGGTAAAGTTCTCTAAAACATATTAGGGTATCGTTAAGCCGTTTAGTCTACTAAGGGTTATCGACTTTATATTAGAAAATTTTGTTTTGGCCGCTAATACATTGCTATATTTAGAGCGTTATGGTAGGATATGTAAATCCGCTTAGGTTTGGCAACTTTCGGTTTGGTCGCTCCAAATTCAATTAGTGCTGTAGCGCTTCTCCATTTCAGTCTACTAATAGGGTTAGAGGGTTATGGTTAAGACGCACGTAGATGGTCGTGTTTGGACGTTTCACCGATAAGTGTTTAGATTAACATAAAAGTACATAAGCTCTAACTGTCCGAACACATAGTCCACCTATAATCTAAACATGAGTTAACTTAACATATAACCTAACCTAACTTTTACATACAATCTATAACCTAACCTAAATTAATCTATAACCTAACCTAAACTAACTTGTAACCTAACTTGTTGCCTAAACCTGACCTATAATCTAGCTAACATATCTTATAACCTATAACGTAACTTATAACTCAATTTAACCTTTAATTTAAACCTAACTTAGAACCTAACCTAACATGACTTAACGTATAACTTAACTTATAACTTAATATATAACGTTTATATACCCTAGCCTAACATATAACCTAAATTAAATGTAACCGAAACCTAAAACCTAATTAAAAACAAAATTTCTTCATAGTAAGATTTTTTTCATAAACCAAAACGAAATTTTTTCCTAATTCAAAACAAAATTTCACAACACAAACCATAATTTCTTTTAAAGCATTGAAAGTTTAAAGCATGAAATTTTCTTTTATCAATATACAAATTAATCTAAATAAATTTAATATGCATTAAAAGTTCAAGCAAGAAAAGGTGTTGTAAACGTCCTCGAACCTATAAAAAATGTGCGCACACACACACACACACACACACACACACACATACACCATGTTAAACCCTAAACCCTAAACCTACAAGTAAACTTGAAAACAATCTCACCTTAGTGCTATGGAGTAGTTCACGAGTAAGATTAGCACCTCCGATAACTTGTTTTGCACCAAATTGCAAGAGGTGAGGAGTAAGAGAGCAGGAGAAAAGACGCAAGAAGAAGAGAAATACGCAGGGAAAGCCCACAGGTTCGTTTTTTGCAGAGTCCGATGGTACAGGCGACAAAACAGGCATTCGTACAGATGTCGGAAAATGAATTGGAAGAGGCGTCGAAATAGGCATAGGAATAGCTGTCGGAAATTTAAAAATGATTTTAAAAAAAACTGCATCTCCTTTTGTACTTACCTACATCTCATCATCGCTTTGTGATTGGTGGTTTGCGACCTATAACTCATAATTAATTATTACTAATGCACACCTACTTATCACATGGAAGAAAGAAGATTTCATAGTATGAGCCTTACGAAGCCTTCAATCATTGCAATAAATGGGTCTTCAAAAGAGCCATCCAAGTTAAACATTTTTCACGTGCATTGTAAGGATGATAGAAATAAAAAAAATAAAATCTATTTTGTGTCCATATGTATCAAAAGATAATCTACTTGTTATTTTCTTCAATAGTAGAGTCTATATTATTGAATTTTTTGCAGTTAAATGCGAGCTACTTGTTACAAGAAATCTGTTACAAAAAAGCCAATTAAAAAGCATATGTGTACCTTAAATTACCAATTAACACAAAAAAAGAGAATCTTTTTTTAGTACCTCTTCAAGCTGCTTGTTTGTTGGCAATAGATCCCCAAAACTATCCTTTGAAGTTGACCTTTTTAAGAAAAATTTGTTTCATTTTCAATGGAAGGAATAGTATTTATGCATCAATCAATGCAAACATATACCTGATTAAACATCCATGGGGACGCAACATGGAGTGGCGTTGGTGGGGAGACATTTCAAGGCCTTCAAGTCCTCCTTGCTCCCAAAGAGTCTTTTTTTTCTAATAATTTAGGCCCACAAGGTGTGAGCTACATTCTTGAAAATGTGCATGTGATCCAAGAGCTGTTGTATTTTGTTTGGAGGTGATAACAACATACAAGTGCCCACCAAGGTGCCCGTTGGGTCAGCCGACCAAAGTTTTGATGTGGTCAGATTAGTTTTCCGATGTTTAATACATCAAACCCTGTAAAAGCCTAATGACAATCGTCTATGTCAAGTCTAAGTCAAAGATGTAATTTTTCCATTGATGTATGTAAAGGTCCATGAGAAGTTGGCCACCGGACACTTTAGAAAGCCCTAGGTATATAATACACTAAGGTTAGTGGGAAAGGGAGATTATTTTTTTGAAGATAAGTGACTATTGCGTTATGCACAGAGAGCTACCTCTTTGCTCCAACTTGTAATCATCGCTTCTGTGGCTATGGTAATCCAAATTCAGTTTTGTTTCTTGCATTGTGTTCCTCTTACTCTGCTCTTTCATTCAAGTGCAAGATTCGTTGAAGGTTTCAAATGCATCCGTTTAGGCCTTAAATCGTTGTTTTGAGTGTTTACATCCGTATTTTATGTTGTTTTTACCCTAGGAGAGGCTTTAGGGACCTAAAAAGGACCCTTTAGGGTCATCCGCTTACTGTTTTTGCGTAGTTGGGGACGAACGATCGCGATCCATGTACCTCCCTAGAATGCTGTGATAGTGATAGGATATGTTCCTGATAGTCCCCTGTAGCTTCCCTTCAAGTTTCGTGCGAATCCGATATGGTTTGCATGGTAAACATGCGTGATGACTGTAGAGATGTGTAGAAGGACATAGACAGATTAGTTGGGTTTAGTGCGATTGATTTGCTTGTAGAGTTAGTAGTTGCATCTCTTCGAGTTCACTTCATTAGGATTGACACCCTAGTGAGTTTCCATGCCTCATTCGAGTCGCTTCCCTTGTATCGATAATTTTATGTTGATGCTTGAGAGCTATGCTATGGACATCCGTCTCACAGCGACCCGCAAACATTGGCACCGTTGCTGGGTAATGAATCTTAGGTGATGAGTGACCGAGTGCGTATTCAGAGTTTTCTTATTGTTCCAAAAGATAATTTCCATTCCATTTACATTTCAGTGAAGCATCTAGATAGGGTTTTAGTGCTTAATGGAGTCTAGGGTCGGTGGACTAGCTAGATCTACTCTTGAGAGATATAGGGAGTTGTGAGTGAGGTTGCTTTAAGCATTTTTTCTCTTCAAAACTCTTTGTATTGATTGAGTACTGATCCATCATCCGTTTTTTATCCTGTTTGTTTTGTTTGATTCATTTTCTTATGTTCTTTCATTTCTGTACTTAGTAGTAGGATAAGTAAATCACATTCCAGTCAGATTTGGGGCAAAAGATAGAGTCAAAAACACCAGAAAACCATAACTTTTTCAAAAGGGTCATAAGACTCCAAAATTAGAAAATTTGACGAAACAGAGCTGAAATTGATTCAAATCACAAAGTGGTAGCACCAAACACTGGGAAATACTTGTCAGAGAGAGCCTATAAAATTTCATCAGATTTGGCTCTGGTACTACGATCGCGATCGGTGTACCTCAAAGATTTGACATGTGCCTTCCTGATAAGATTCTAAACAAGTTTGTTTAAAGCAACCACACCCAAAAACATCAAAAATCAAGGAAATCAGGCCACTTGGGTGAAACTAGCACGACAGACCCAGAAACTGTAAAGTCTTGACTTTTGGTGATCCAAATGCAAAAAGACTTGGGGGATAGCCTTAAAACATCAGTGTCTACAAGCATGCCAAATTTGGTTGAATTTGGGCTCAGAACTACGATCGCGATCGCTGTACCTAGACCTCAGATATATACTAGATTTGATGAGTAGACTCTCCAAGGGTATACAAACATAAAAGTCTAAAGGACCTGGGGTCAAAAGCCACAAAAAATAGGTGAAAAGCACTGAATACATATCCAAGTCAAAAACTGCTAAATTGACATAGAAATTGACTTTCAGTAGACCAAAACACATCAAAATTGGGAAGAAACCATGCAGAGGGATAGACTGTGTAAAGGACAAGCCTTGGTATCTCTCAAATCCCAAATCAAACATCAAAATCAATCAAACCTAATAAAATTGAAAAATCAGGCACATCAGACCAAGAAACTGTAAAATCTTCACTTTTTTGAGTCCAAATACAAAAGTGTTTGGCAGGTAGTCTTAAAATAGCCTAGTGAACAAGTTGGTGAAGTTTCATCCAATTTGGGCTCCAAACTACGATCGCGATCGGTGTACCTCAGTGCCAGATTTTGACCAAACTTTACCCACACATACAACTAGGTTATATAAGATACCAGGAGTTTTCAAAATTCAAAAAAGTGACCAAAATAGCCAAAAATAGCACACAGTCAAAAAACCACTGTAGTAGACCAAGATCTGGTGAAAAATTGAGTTTTTCTTATCCAATTTCAAATAGATTTGGGGAGTAGACTGTACACATCATTGTCTACCATATCCACAAGTTTCACCCGAAAAGGAGTTGGTACTACGATCGCGATCGGTGAACCATAGTGACATTTCGAGTTGATACTTAACTAGACAAACAACTTTCAGAAAACCAAAAGACAGTTGTCGAATAGGGCAAACACTAATCACTGATCCTTCACACCAAAATTTTGAGAAAATTCAGGTTTCTGTGATCCAAATACAAAGTGAGTTTGGGAATAGACTAATCATAGCCATGTCTATCAACTCCTAAAATTTCATGAAAAAAGTAGTTGGAACTACGATCGCGATCGGTGTACCTCAGTGATATTTTGGATTGAAAATTTATGAGTAGGCAGCTGACATCTAGTCCAACATATTTTCCAAAAGGAGCAAGGTCAAAAAAGCAAAAGAAAGTGGTCAGAAGTCCCAGTTATACAATGAGGCCAATAACCGCAAAAGAACATGGGATTTGGGTTTCATTGGTCAAAACATCTCCAAATTCAAAAAGACAAAGACACTTGGTATCAAGACATCAAGGGCTAGCTACTGTGAAAAAATCTTCCAAATCTGTGACATGGGGTCAACGATCGCGATCGGTGTACCTCTACATAGTGAGGGTATTTGACTTCATAAGTTTGTAGATCTACTTGAGTACATCCCAAATCTCATGTTTGAGTGAAAAATACCCTCTAGAAGCCAAGATACAAGCCAAAGTTCCTGTGTTCTAGTCTTGAGACTGTTTTGAGTGCTGTTTCAAGTCCAGTTCACTAAAAGTGCTCTAGTTTTCGATAGGCAACTCCAAACTGAGTCAGGTATAGCTAGGAAGAAAGCTTGGGGGCAATAGCACACACCTAGACCAAACTTTTAGGGTACCCAGAACCAATTTCTAGAGACCAAAAAGTCATAAATTCCTGACTTTTGAGAGTATCCAGAACCAATTTTTCTAGGTGAGTTTTAGAGTTGAATTTTTCTAGGTTTCCTAATTCCAAACTTTTAGGGTACCCAGACTAGTTTCTAGAGACCAAAAAGTCGTAAATTCCTGACTTTTGAGAGACCTGCTGACTAGGGGCAAAAAGAGATAAGTTTCACTAAGCGAAAGTGAGCTTGTGAAGGACTATCTTGAGAGTATTGAGTGAGGCTTAAACATGACAACTCATCCATCATTAGGGTTTCCCACTCAACTCAGAGCTATGCCACCTACACAAACAGCCAATACTGCAACACCTATAACAAGAGGGTTGAGACAAGGCCATGAGGCTTATAAATCATATCAAGCGAAACCTCAAGGCATGGCTCATGGATATTTGTCATGTGATCATGTAGCTCATTGGAAGCCAAACCAATCAATTAAAATGCAGGAGTTTGGAAGAGCAAAAGTGGAAATTGCTGGAGACTTAGAGGAGAAGCATCCTCTAATCAACAAACCCAACGTAAGGTTCATCAAAACCAATGAAGCCACGAGAGTTCTAATGGATTACACTTATGATGGACTTTATAGTTTACCTATTGGAGATCAAAACAACTTCTATAGATGTTTAAATTCCATCATTGAAGAGTTGATAGACTATAAGAACCTCTATGCCTTCACATACACAGATGACCAGGGAGTGCAAGTTCTAATGGTAGATAAGTATGGATGAGAGTACAAACTTATCAGCCCAATTGAGCTAGAAAGACATACATACATGGGTACTCCAATCTCTGCTTACTACTTTCAACTGAGTGTAAGCGTACCAGGGTTTTTTGAGACGGATTTGCAAGAAGCTAACATTGAAACTCTGGGATCAAATGGACCTCAAACATCCGAAATAGCTATTCACGGGAGTGTAGCTCCTACCTCATTGAGTGGAACCAAGAGACCACCAATTAAACTTACAAATCCATCAACATTTCCAAAACATGTCTCAAAGGGGATTCCATCAGGATTTGCTCCAAGACAAGAAGAAGGAACGAGGGATGTCTTTGTGAGAGACCCTAACACGCTAAGATACATGGTTGACACAGAACCAATGAGACCATATCAATTGGCCAAATGTGTTAAGAAGAAGTATGAGGGATTAAGGGACCCATATGTACATGCATCATTGTTCAAACAAGTGTTAAGAGCCAAACAAGTATTTTATTTTCATACACAGTATGAGGGATTTGGCTTAGCCTGGGAAGGGATAGCATTGAATTGGTTCCAACCGTTGGACACAAATGCCTTCCCAAATGTTGAACAACTATTGCAAGAATTTGTTGTGGAGTTATCTAAAAGGGGAATCAAGCATAACACAGTGTCCCAAATCTATGCATTCAAGCAAAAAGAAGATGAGAGAGTGAAGGAAGCATCACTACGCTTTAAGCAATATATAGAGAGATGTCCGGAACGCGAGTTACCACAGGATGAAAGATTATCAATTCTCTTCATAGAGGGTTTGAAAAATGAAACTCTCAAGAAATATTTGCACTTAAAAGGATGTACTTCCTTTGAACAAGTCACGAGAGAAGCGTTATACCTAGTTGACAATTGTAAAGCCTATGGCGAAGAAATTGGTGATACAAAGATCACTATGGATAATGCTCCTTTAGAATCTAGTGAAACCAACACAAGGCAAGTGGTTATGTCTCAATTAATGACCAACCTAGATGAGCTAGGAGCGCAAGTAGCACAACGAATAAAATGGTGTGCCATTGAGCAAAAATGGACCAATCATGAGATGAGTGAGTGCTACTATAATCAAACCTACACGAGGGGAATACTATTTGGACATCAAATAGAAAAACAAATGCCATTACTAAATCATCCATTATTTCAAAATAGGGTTGTATCAAGGGCTTTACAAAGAGATGAGGTATCACAACCTAGGCTAGGGCAAGAACCTATGAGAAAACTCTATTCATTGAATGAGGACACTCTGATGTTCATAGACAATCAAGATCATAGACCAGAGACCATTCTGGCTAAGCAAGAACAACCATCAATTGTGCCAACAGTGACTCAACAAGATGGACCATGCTACAAGTGTGGAGGTAATCATTGGGCCAAGAATTGTTCTTGTGTAGAGATAATTGGATATTGTGTGGAGTGTACCATTACACACGTTGTTCCTAATTGTCCAAAACATCCAAAAAAATAGGGGAAAACAACAATGAATGTTGTGAGAGTGTTACCTTCTCCAAGTGGATCAGAGGAAGAACCCAAAATTCCTGTGAAGGTAGTGACTAGAGCCCAAGCAAAAGAAAATGCTGAGGACCAAGCTAATGAGGAGAAAGATCAACAACCCAAACAAGGGGAAACAACTAATGTGTTAGTGAGGACTCGGAGAAAATCCTGGAAAGCCAAAAGAGATAGAATTAAAGCAAAAACAAATCAAACTGCACTACAAACAGAATTACAAGAGACAAAGGAGCAGTTAAAACAAGAACGGGAAAACAAAACGGTGGTGAGTGATAAGAAACCAAGGAAGGCGTCTTCCAGAGGATCTGTGTTGGTAGACAAAGTCCTAGAGCCATTAGATGCTTCAGTGGAAGCATATGAGGCTAGATTGAAACCAAACCAAACCCTACAGTAATGAGGGATGAAATTTCCTCATGCTGAGGTAGATACTAAGAGGTTGAAAATGTGTAAGGAATTGGTAAAAGCTGCACAAGCAATGATGGAGCGTGAAGCACCAATTTCACCTCCAGAAACAAAACCAAAAAGTGTTGGACTTGAAATGCCTAAGGCAAAGGTTGTTGAAACATTAACTCAAAGAAACATTGAGCTAGAATCACAAAAGGATGTGCAAGCAAAGACTGCAACACAAGAAACCAACAACCTAGAAATTCAACTAGATGATCAAGTAGTGGCCAACAACACTAATGATGCATGGTCAAGATCACAACTTATGGCACCTATCCCAGAGATAGATGAGCCATGGCCAAATGAATTGTGGGAAGCAATTAGAAGTGCAAAAGATGGACATGCGACTTTCCAATCTGCACCCATAATTGAGGTCGATACAGGTCATGAAGTCTATCAGGGAGACATTCAATCTCTAAATGGAGATGTAGGGACAGAATTTTCAATTGAAAGAAAACCAGAGTCCTTGAAGACCTTACCCTCATACATAGGAGAACATGAGGCAGAATCAGAGACTAGAGTGGTGCCATCTCAGAGGAAAGCCATATCCAAGATGATGGATACAAAGAGTATGCAAGAGTAGATGTCAGGTCCAATACAGTGCACCATTACTCTATCTGAACTGCTTAAGATTAGACCACATGTATGGGATGAAGTAGGCAACAGTTTGGGGAAGATGGGATTAAAGATACCTCTTCAAGATCTACCCTCAAATGAACAATCAAACAAATCTCAACAAGAAAGTGCAAACGCTAAACCTATGCCAATAAACAAGGTGGGGGAATATTGTGAAGGAAAAGAAGGAAACACCACCTTACCTGTGGAATACAAAGGAGTTAAAACATTGTCTATACTTGATAGTGGGGCTGGAGTAGCCATAGCCACAAAAGACATTTGGGAAAAATAGGGTAGACCAGTGCTTAGGAAAACTAGAATGAAGCTGCAACTTGCAGATCGATACACGGAAAAACCTCTGGGTATCTTAGAGCAAATTATTGTGACTTCTTGTGGAATTGAATATGAACATACATTTGCAACAGTAGATTTTGGAAAAGGGAACAATTTTGATATCATTTTAGGAAGACCTTTCATGCGTCAACTTAAGATGGTTCAAGATTGGGGCTATGACTCTATCTACTTGAGACATAAAAATATCACCACAAAAATAAGCATAAAATACCATAGCTATAGAGATGTGAATAGAACTCCTTTAGAAGAAATGGACTCTACAATAGTCAATGGGGAAGAGATACCTGCATGGCTACAAACCAAACAAGAACTTTGGATGTGAAGTGCTTCGAAGTGTGGAAGCTCAATGAAGGAGGATTGCATCCTAGAAAGATCAATGCACGATGAAGCTTACATACCGGAACCATTTCCAGAGAAGTTGTTTGAACCCCTTGGATGGGATCAAATACTTGCGACTCTTGATGTGTGTGTGAATGAGGCAACCCTGAATAAATTCTGTGATGAGGAAGGTTATGATATAACTCCCTTATTTACAATAAGGGTGTTGAAGGAAGCTAATGAAGTTTGTGAGTATGAAAGCAGAAAAAGTGAGACAGATAGCTACATCTTGGAGCATGAGGCAAAATTGAAAACGAAGGAAGTAGAGAAACCACAAGAATATGTCATTATTGACATACCTGATTAAACAACAAAAGCTGTTTCAAAGAAGCCGAATCAGAAAAAGTGCAAATGAAATTAGATGAAGGAGAAAAGCTTCCAAGTTCAACGGCAAATCTTCAACAAACACAAGATCAAGAGAAGAACAGGGACAAGGAAGAAGATGGACTATCTCCTACGATGATCAAATTCAGCATATGCGGAAAAACAGGACTCAAAATAGCATGTTCAACTGTGATAGATCCAGAAGCAACAAAGAATCTAATGACTTATGGAACATGGATCATGATGGAAAAGCCACCAATCAATGAGCTAGAAGAAACAATTTACACAAGTTCAAAAATTCCGATTCCTAGCTTTGGAGTGGCAGAAGCTGTACTTAAATTGAGTACCGGGGAGTATAAAGATACTTTCCACGTATCAACTCCCATCATATCAAAGAGAGTCTGGTCCTGACAGAAATCTGGAGGAACATCTTATTTCAACAACAATCAAAAGCTTCAACAACAACAACGGTAAGACTCCATGAAGCTTCTCAAATCCATGCAGAGAAGAAATCGCCAACCATCACGGAAAAAGGTAAATCAAAGTTAAACATTGAATTATATCAACCTCGCCAGACGACTTTACCTTCAACGAGCTTTCATCAAATTTCCCATGAAGCCTCTACATCAAAAGCCACACCATCAACAATGCAATGGAAACCAAAGAAAAAAGTCTATCAACCAAAGTTTCCATCACAAAAAATCATCGAGAAGAAGCCGAAGAATGTCAACCAAGTGTTGGTATCCAAAGAGCACATCCAAGTCAAAGACCCAGTTTGGATACATGAAACACGGGTTCAACCACAACAACAAAAGGTGACAGGGTGGATAGCATCAAATGAGTCAATCACTGCTCAAGGCTACTTGCAAGGAAACACTAATGTTTGGGCCAAAAAGCCTAAAGTAACAGCCTAGACCTACCCACCTCAACCAATGAGTTCTACAAGGAACAAGACGCACTATCAATGGAATACAAAATACTCAAGCAGGAGAAAAAATAATAAAAAATGACAGAAGAAAAGACCTTCCAAGCGGGCAACACGAAAAGTTTGGGTACCAAAATCAGAATTCAACAAAGATACCCAACACAAACATGTGAATTAGTGGATGATTCCAGTGAAGCTACTTGAAGCACAAGGATTCTATGAAGGTAACACCCAAAGTAGTTGCTCAACCTAAAGCCACTAAGACCAACCAAGTAGCAGAGGACCCCACACAAAGACAATCAACAACAACAAAGAGCCAATGGAGACTAAGCACAACCAAGGGAGAAACAACCTCAAAATGGATCCCTCGTCTTCTACTACAAAAGCAAGGCTTTTACAATGGTAATAGCCAAGTATGGATACAAAAGCCTAGTGTCCATCAAGTCAAGGGAGCAACTCATGAAGAAAGAACAAAGTGGGTCCCAAAACCACTGTTGAAAACTCAGGCTCCTCACAAAGAAGAAAAAGTAAAGGTACAACAATGCGGCCTCCTTACGGAACATCCCATGCAACAAAAGAAGCTAGAGGAGTCAAAGTATGCCAACTTAGTTGAAAAGATGGTGGCATCCAAAGACCAAAGCAATGATAAAGGCCTTAATCTCAAGAACTTATGGCATTAGGTTTCAGGCCATGAACAGGTAAGTCCAAGTCGCCATTAAAAATACATGGCATAAACGTCAAGAGTCGGGCAGCTGAGCCACTAAATGAGCAAGGCGTTAGTCCCAAAGATTCAAGTAATATTCTCTATGGTCTAAGAGTCTTAGCTATTCTAGGTACTGCTCAAGGTGGAGGAGTTGAGCATATTTATGTTGTGTCGCTCATGCTAGTATAGGTGAGCATAAGAGTCCAAGTCTATGTATTTTAAGTTTGGTAAAGTGAAGAAGAGAGTCCAAAAGACACTCACGCACTATGCATAGTGAGTAATGAGTGGAGAAGCTTCAACATCAAAAACCCTTCTTGGAAATGTGGAATCTATTGAGATGTCCTTGGATATCACATGTGCTACATTTGTTCCTTGAAGCACCCAACAACTCAATTTTCACACCGCATGATTTTCTTGAAAGAACTCTTGTGGGTGCATATAGAGTGTCCCATAATTGGGACTTGCATTATGCACTCTTACTTTATTTCTCCCAAGCACTCACCTTGCATGAACAAGTACTCAACTTCCAAGTGTTCAACCCCAATAAGAGCGTATACCAAATGCATTTTTCCCCACAGGGTTTCTCCCTTTGGTCATTCAAGTTCTAGACCCTAATTTAGAAACACCCATCACTATTCTATTGTATATATTCCTTCCATCAAATGAAACCAATAAAGAATTTTTTACACGATCTTCAAAGAGATAAAGTGGGGCCACATTGTTTTCAACTACGCTTCTACAAGAGCAACTCTTATCTTCAAAGATACCAACAAAGCTCTATTGACAAAGTGGCAAAAAAAATCAAATTGGAAATGCCAGTGCACACACATCAAAGTCTCAAAAATTTTGAGATACGAGCTCAGGTAAAAAGTCTACTGCACCAGGAGGCAAAGTATCCAAAGAAGCAGGTATCATCGACCAACTGCACAAATGGAAAGGTAAAGTAGGATGTGCAACAACATGCACAAATGCCTCGTCCACAACATCCAAATCATAAAGAACACATGTTCATCAATCAAAGGAAAATGGGCAACCCATTTGAACAAGAAAAAAATGCCAGATATAACTCAATCAAGGAAGGGGGGAGTCTCATCAACAAGAAGACCAGCTACAAATGGTCGTGTCAAGGGACGACACGAGCTAGGAAAGGGGGAGTGTTTGGAGGTGATAACACATACAAGTGCCCATGTCATAATAATCAATATCTAATTCTCCTAAATGATTTTCTCATATTAAAATGATCATTTAATGTGGGGAAGGCCAGGGGAGAAAAAGCTAGAATATTGGTTAAGCTAGCAGACCGGCCACAGTAGGGATCCAAAGGAGGGAAAAGAGGGATCCAAAGGCGGGGCCATCTGCAAAAGAGCCATGTGCAACAATGGGCTAAAAAGACCCTAAGGTTCAGCCCATTAAGACTTCCAAAATGATAAGGTTCCAAAATTCAAAGGTTGTGTCCAAAGGTCAACCCTAGGGAAAATTGGATGCTTTGTGTGTGCCCTAAAAGTCTTTGCACATCCCTACATGGGAGGGGGCGAGCCCTAAAGGTAGGGGATGAGAGAGAAATCCACACACACACACACACACACACATAGGCTCCCTTTACACAAAGGGAATGAGGGACACATGTCAGCTCCCTAGGCTAGATGCCCACAAGGTCTGCCCAATTTCTATTGGATGACCCTTGAAGTGGACCAATGAGAATTAAGCTAGAGTAAATCTAGTTTAATTAATTTAAAAACATTTAATAAAAGAAACCAATGAGAATAAAGTCTCCTAGAAGACTATTGGGCAATCTCCCAAGGGGTCCAATGAGCATTCAGGAGCCCAATGGCTTGCCTGATTCCTATTGGCCAGGAGGCAAAGGGGTCCAATGAGAGTTTAGTTTAACTATTTAATTACCTAAAGCTCTCACAAAAGGGGAAAGGGGGACACATGTCAGAAGGCTATCACTTATGTTGCTTAATTATAATTGGCTTGACTTGGGGAGGGCCAATGAGGCTTCAGCAAGAGCAATTAGCAAGAGGGCTCGCCCAAGAGAGAGAGAGAGGGGGCTGATTTTTGCAAGGAATTATCACACACACACTCACACAAGATCATGTGTGAAGAAAGCGAAGACTATCTCTTCCCAAGCTTTAATGGAGAACTCATCACCTACTCCAAGCTTGTGAGATAGAAGCCTACATCAACACTCTCTTGGCATGTGGATGCAAGTCCAACCAAGAGCCAAGCTTCAATGCATGCTCATCTCCTCTACCAAGCTAATTACTAAGCTAAGCTATGCTACATGTGAGTGATTATGTGAGGAGATGTACATCTTTCCCGTAAGATACTCCTTCTTCCTCTCAATCTACTCTCATATCCTGCTAGATCTCACCATCTTCGAAGGTGTCTGATGTCTTGGGTCTGAGAATGGGGATAATTCAAGTTGTGTTTGTTAAGTGTTTTTCTTAGTGCATGAAGTTCCCATCTTCATTGCACTAGCTAGTCTTGAAGGAACACAAAGAATTGTATTGTACAATGTCTCTCTTGATGGGAGAAACCATAATACAAAGCCTTTTGGAGGGGGGACCGGCTCCATGCAAATCCGGTCCTCAACTGTTGTCAATAGGTTAATTTCTCTCTCTTTTGAAAGTATTGTCGATGCTATCTAACTAGGTGTTATGCTTTTTGTTGCTCTCTCCACCCTAGCACTCTTGTAATTCTCATTAGGAATCTATTCTAATGAAATGCCCACTATGTTCATGCGAATTTCCGCTACACATAAGTTATTAGGCCATTAAATGTTACAGCCCACCTAGCCAACGCGCCTGTTGGGTCAGCCGATGAAAGTTTTGATCTGGTCACATTATTTTTCCGATGTTTAATACATCAAACCCTTTCAAAGCCTAATGACAATTGTCTATGTCAAGTCTAAGTCAAAGATGTAATTTTTCCAATGATGTATGTAAAGGTCCAAGAGAAGTTGGCCGTTGACCACTTTAGAAATCCCTAGGTATATAATACACTAAGGTTAGTGTGAAAGGGAGATTTTTAAAAAAAAGATAAGTGACTATTGCGTTACGGACAGAGAGCTACCTCTTTGCTCCAACTTGTAATCATCCCTTCTGTGGCTACGGTAATCCAAATTCAGTTTTGTTTCTTGTATTATGGTCCTCTTACTCTGCTCTTTCATTCAAGTGCAAGATTTGTTGAAGGTTTATATGCGTATTTTATGTTGTTTTGACCCTAGGAGAGGCTTTAGGGACCTGAAAAGGACCCTTTAGGGCCATCCGTTTACTGTAATTGCGTACTTGGGGACGAACGATCGCGATCCATGTACCTCTCCAGAATGCTGTGATAGTGATAGGATATGTTCCTGATAGTCCCCTGTAGCTTCCCTTCAAGTTTCATGTGAATCTGATATGATTTTCATGGTAAACATGCGTGATGACTGTAGAGCTTTGTAGAAGGACATAGGCAGATTAATTGGCTTTAGTGCGATTGATTTTCTTGTAGAGTTAGTAGTTGCATATCTTCAAGTTCACTTCATTAGGGTTGACATCCTAGTGAGTTTCCATGCCTCATCCGAGTCGCTTCCACTGTATCGATAATTTTATGTTGATGCTTGAGAGCTATGCTATGGGTGTCCTTCGCGGCGACCCGCAAACATATTTTTAAGTCCTTCCAGTATGTAAGCCTTAAAAATATGGAATACCTTGGTATACCTTTTCATGGAGTAGTCTAGGGGCTTGGATCAGTGTTGTAGTGATCTTTCCAAATAGTTGCCCAATCTTCCATCGTGCAGTTTAGTGGCCTCTTCCCATTTGTTGGATCCTTGTATTTGCTATGACTTTGGGGAAAGAAATGATTGTTGTTTGGATGGACTACCTTGCGCAAGGCATTTGGCCTCTCTGTCACCAGTGTGATGGCCCACAAGTAGGACATGGTTGTGGTCCGATGTGGACAACCTTGCACTCATATCAAATCGTTAGAGAAAAGATTCAAAATGAGAGAGAAGAATGCACATAACATACAAAAAATCTCTCCAAGAACAGGATAGTTGTGCATAGTCCACATAGGGATTCCCCTAACAATGGCCTCTCTCCTCACAATGGCCTCCCTCCTCTCCTTTGGAAGTGACTCATCTACAATAAGGGTGCCTCTCCATAACTCCTTCTACTCCTTGATGAGGGGCTTGAGGTAGACATCAATATTCTCCACCTTGTACTTCCCTCACACAAGAAAATAAAGAAGTATATTTTCCTTCTTGGTTTTCTCCCATGGTGTAACATTGTAGTTGATGATCACCAAAAGCCAAGTGCTCCATGAGGTAGACTTGGTGCCAAAGGGATTTCTAGATGAAACTCTAGCCACTAAGTCTCTATGTGCCTCCATGTAGGAAAATTGGTTGGGACACGTATCATTCCATCATTTGAACGATGGTTGGTGTGCCATGTGAGAAGTTCCACCATAGACCTACTTTATAACATGTATGTAATGCATGGTATAAGTGGAAAATTTCTTGATATCTTGTGGGGTAGGTGCCCCCCCCCCCCCCCCCCCCCACTTTGGTCTTGTAGCGTGCTTCCGCACACATGCTATAGCATGTGTGTGCTCATTGCGGTATAGTATGCAATCATTGATGCATGCATGGATGTTCTCATACTCCATGCCAAGTACGGTTGCATACGATCTTGCTTGTATGCAATCCAGAGGCAAACGGTGATCTTTAGGAAGCATTTTGTCCATCAGACTGTTCAAAAAAGAGTATTAATACAAACACAAGCCCATACCAAGAAGAGAGTGCCATGTATAAAAAGCCATATATAGAACTTACCCAAGGAGTGCACCTACACTTGTATTGCTCCAAAAAACATAATCTTGCAAATTGAAGACTTCCAGTGATGCTCGGAGCACCAATTATTGTGCTCCATGGTAAAGAGGTGTTCGAGCACTTGACAACAACTTGCCCTTCGTTGTGTTGCTACTTGTTGAGTGTATGGTTTACAATATTCCTACTTACACATGGTGCCTTCTTGACCCAATAACCCATCAATCATGTCAAACATGTGCACATCCTTGAGCTCAAAGTCTCCCTAAGATGTGTGGAGGAGTTGTCAAAGTAGAGCTAGTGGGAGGCACTACAACACGTCGTGCATAAATTGGTGCAAGTATCGACGAGATAAAGTTAGTTTTAAAACTAAGTGATGAAATAGGCCTCGGCAAAGACACCAGTTTCGTGTCGTCGATATAAGCAGTGGTATACTTTGCGTTGGAATCAGCTTAGAAATAAGCATCAAAATCAGCTTAGAAATAAGCACGGGTAATTGTAAAGGATATTCCAATGCCTCCTCCAAAGTTTATACCAACGCTTGTACCGTACTCTATACCGACGACCAAACCTGCAAATTTTTTCTGGGTAGAGAGGGATGGGAGCTGATGCTGTATGAACTGCAGCAAAAGAAAACAGCCCTCTCTGCCCAAAGGAATAGTGCACAAGCAACCGCACTCCACCTTCAAGCTGACACTAAAGAGCGAGTGTATGGCAATTAGCAAAATTGTAAGAATAACATAACCACAAAATGAAAAGCTTGATCATGGCATAATGGCATAAAGATTTATAACCATAATTAAAAAATGAGTCAAAAACTGCAAAACCATAAACATAACCCATTTGCCATACCATAACCATTACCATTACTTGCTTGTCATACCATAACCATAACATCCATACCATCATTGCACAACCATAACCATAACCATAACCATAACCATAACCATAACCATAACCATAACCATAACCATCACCATAACCATAACCATAACAATAACCATAACCATAACCATAATCATAACCATAACCACAACCATCACATGATTGCCATACCATCATGGCAAAACCATAACCTTAACTTCACTACCAAACCTTAACCATAACATCTATGCCATACCATAAACATAAACATAAGAACTACAAAATTTTACATATCCAAACAATCACTAAGTGAGACTGTATTCAAGAAGACCACAACTACAAAATAGATTGTACCGAGAAGACTGTATAAAGATGACAGGGTAAAACTGTATCAAGAAGACCCTCATGGTAATACCTCCCAGTCGACGTCCTCTCCCTCTTCCTGTAGCTAGGTCAAAAGGGCCACATGTCCATGCTTGTACCCATACTTCTTCTCTCGGCGTGTCGGAGGGCACCACACGGCAACTTCCTGCAAAATTATGATTTAATCATTAGATAGATCTTCAATTAATATATATTTTTTCAATAATTTAAAGCATACATATAACACTTACAAACTCATGTGGAAGCATGTCGTAGCATCCACTCCCAAGATGTGATGCTCCAGCAGACTCCAAACGTGCTATGGTTGCATCTCTCTAGTGCTGAAATCTCTCAGGATTGTCTTGTGTCTCTCCTGCAATCCCCGCCCACTCCTCTCCGCCCAACCATGCTAGCTTTGGACTACCGGCTTGTATTTGTCTCTCATATCTGACCGATGGTGTGACATTTGGCCTTCACCACGCTCAAAATCCAGGATTCGAGACTGGATCGTACCCTTCTGTCAGCTTGTACTCTCTATGAATGGCCTCAACAATGTAACTATTCCTTTCAAGATTGAGATTATTCCAAAACTCCATCACAGAGTGACAAAAGTGAATTGTACAGAGCTGCCGAATGCTTTATCGCATGGCCTTTCTGACCCTATCGGCCACAACAGCCCCATCCCTCCTCTTGTACACCTTGATGCTCGTGTGATCCCCAATGTGTACGTGATGTGCCAATTGGTGAACTATCTACTGAAGAGAGTGGTGGATGCTCTCCCGGTGGTGTGAACACATTGGTAGAGCCGCTACCACATCAACCACCACCTCTAGAACAATGTCTACCTTGTCTTGAGGATGAACCACCCGTCGGTGTAGGGGGCACACGAGTCCTAGGCGTACGGGTCACACTCGGTATGGGGCCGCTCGGTATAGGGATCACACTAGTCTAGGACGTAGTAGGTCTAGAGGAACCTACTTCCCAAAGGTGATGTGCCGTCGCGATCTAATCTGTTGTGAACTGAGATAAAAATGAGCCCATCTGCTCGGGTGACATGACGGTCGGAGTGAGAGGAAAACTAAAACTAGGAGAGTATGGATCATTGTCATAGGCCATGGCTAATCATACACGAATAACACCCACAAATTACGTTGGTTTACAAAAGAAACACTTAATCAATACAAATAATAAATAAACAAAGCTGGAACACAAACAAATGAATCTAAAGTTTATTGTAGACTAATAAAAAGAGTTTTACAAAAGATTTCTTAGCAAAAATCATTAGTTAATCTCTCATCTTCTATGAGATCTGATGCACCAAAGATATCTATCTCAATCTGTACTTCTGCATCTTCTCCATCAAACTCTACTTCTTCATCCCTCTCTGCATCAACTTCAGTATTTGACCCTGACCTCATCTCTGGGTTCCGATAATTGATTACTGCTAACATCCACCTCAAAATAAAAATGTAAAGTTTCCGTCACTCCTGCGCTTTGTTCATGAATCACCTCTTCGACCTCAACGTCCAATCCTTCACACACTTGCTTGCTTCGTGGAGAAACGTGAACGACATGCATAGAGCCAACATGGTTTAGACAGATCATTCTCGTCATTTTCTGTCCATAGTGGATCGTGTGTGAACACAAATTGTTCACAATGCTGCGGAAGTACAAATGTATCCCGCTCATCTGTCCACACCCGCCTAGAGTTCACTTGAATCAATCCACTCTTGTCTTTATGCACAATTTCATTAGGGCCGCTGGTAATAAATTTGAACCACTTGACATCAAAGATAAACATATCAAAATTTCTAAATCTAATCTTCAAGATGTCTTGGATGTAGCCAAAGTATTCAAGTTGGCTAGTCTCTGTGTTCTCATCCTTGCTGGCACTACTCCTACTTTCTTGGATGAAGCTTGCCCTAACACCACTATCACAAGTGACCCTTTGTTTGTCAATATGTTGCACTCTGAAGTGTTTCCCATGTGGCCACAAAGCTCCATATTTGTGATACTGCAGCCACAAAATTGAAACATACTAAAAGTTATTAAAGCAATGTGATCATGAGGATCTTGAAAAGGAATTTGTGAAAATATACATGCCAATTGCAACCCTTGACATGTCCTCTTCCTCTTCAATAACCAACACTCCATTCCTCTTTGCGTCTGAGATTTTTGCATCTAACCACCACCCAGTTGGATAGTCAGGCAATTTTTGAAGATGATCTAGAAAAGGAAGGTTTCTAGTGGCACGGTTGCGCTTGAACTGTAGGCAACTGTAGGCAATCTGTCAAGTGTTGTTTCTTTTTCTTTTCCTAACTCTCTAGCCACTTTTTCATGATGTCTGAGTTGAGAAGGTAAAATCTCATAACCTTTTCTCGCATTGTGATGTCCATCTTCCTAACGATGCCTTGTCCCTGCATCTCGTCCCCTATCACCTTGTTGTTGATCTTAGTAGTCCACATTTGGGGCATCTCTGGATCAATTGAGACCGAAAATTCACTGATGAGGACAAGAGACTCTTGTACAAGATATCCTTCGGCCATGCTATCCTCGAGGCAATCCCTTTGACAAAAAAATCCCTCTAAAGTCTTCATAAATCTCTTCAAGAAGAACATCCACCTGCTATGGACCACCTCAGCAACTGCAACTTCATCAACCACATGCACAAGTACATGCATTTGGATGGTAAGAATGTTTGTTGGAAAGAACTTCTCCACCATGCACACTGCTTCAATAGCATTTAAGCGTGGTGCATCAATGTTGTCTTCTCTTAACTCTTTGGAGCTGATCCGATGTACCAACTTACTGATTTTATAAATTGTTCTTCTAATGTCATCTATCAAACAATTCTTTATGGAAATTGGTAAGATGAACTGTAAAAATTTGTGCCAATCGTGGGACATAAGACCATTGAGATTGTCATATCTCGTAAAAGCCATTTCAAACATCGCATGCACCCTGTGGGAGTCTTGAATGAAGATATAGTCTTCTTCACTTGTTTCTCTTCTCCACGTCTCAAAACCCATGGACCTTTTGGTATAGCAAACTTTCCATTGGGTTTAAGTCGCGGCCACATCTCTGGCATTCCACCCATAGTCTGCAGGTCATCTCTTTGGGCCTTGCTCTCCCTTTTTCCAACGATGTTTTTCCATATGATCTCCCCCACATTCTTGAAGATGTGCATTGGGTCAAGAAAATGATTAATCAGCACGTCACTCCAGTACGGAGTTCCTGGAAAATAGAAAGTCTTTTCATTCCTGGTGGCATCCAATATCCCCTCTCCAGCCACCACATGTTTTTCCAATCGCTCGCTTTTAGTGGATGCATGTCATGTTTGCATATTTTTGGTCCACGTAGCTCATTTCCTTCAGGCAAAAATCTACCATGCTCCTAGTAAACTGTCTTGCTCAAATGCTTGAGGACCACATTTCGAACATGCATGATTTCCCGAGTAACTAAAGCCTGAAACATGACAAAATTAAAATATAAAATTGTTGGCATAGCCAGGAATCACATGTGTGTGAGGGTTTCAAAGGCGCTTACATGAGCACTCACCGAAGCCTAGCCAAACATGCATGGTCCACATGAGAATTCCTTGCACATGTACATTCCTTCATCCGATTGGTTGGGACATACAACAACATCGATTCCTGTCCACAAGATTTGGAGCTCTTCTATAAGTGGTGCTAGATAGACTTCCATGTTCTTTGATTTGTACTTTCCTGGGACTATCAATGACAACAACAGATGGCCCTTCTTGATAGTGAGCCATGGTGGAAGGTTATAATTAACCAGAAAAATAGGCCACGTGCTCTATGAAGAACTCCAAAATCCAAATGGGTATACTTCTTCCATTGCCAGACCAAAGCGGATACATCGAGGATGGTTCTTAAATGTAGGCCAACTTTTCTCAGTTTTCTTCCATGCACGAGAATTAGCAGGTACCCACATCACATCATCTCCCGATCTAGTATTTGAGTGCCATGTCATCAAAGCGGCTATGGACTTGCACTTGCACATGCTGTTTATTCTTGGAATGATAGGAAAGTGTCAAAGGACCTTTGTAGGGATAAATTTTCCTTGTGTATCCTCCCTGTACTTGTTTAATCCACAATTGGGACACTGTTCCAAATTTCCATACTCATTGAGAAAAAGTATACAATCATTAGGACATGCATGTATTTTGTGATAATCCAAGCCCAAATCAGTAAGAAGATTTTTAGCGGCGGCTAGATGGGTAGGGGGCTTGTAATTCCCTTCTTGCAATATTTTCTCATTAAGCACCTGTTGTTACATGAACAAGTCAGTCCCTTGATCACATTATTGAATTGTAATTTGCACTTTATCATGCTTAGGATAAAATGTATTTACCTAAAAAGATCTGTGATTGAGGCGTGAGACCAACCATAGACAGATTGCAAATTAAGCATTACCAACGTGGTACAGAGAACTAAGATTTTTGCACCACTGTAAAGCGGCATGCGTGCAAGAATTTGCATCCTCTCACCCTCTTTATCCTTGCTATCATGCTGTCGATATGAATAGGATGACTGAGGTTGGTCCGTAGTATTGCATTCAATGTTGTCGTCTTCTATGTTTTCAATTATGGGATCCATGTCAAAGAACGCATCCAACATCTGCTCCATCTCTACTTCTTGAAATGCCACATCAGGTATTGGTTGGGAGGACTCAGTCGATGGCTGCTCATTTGGAAATTTTCTTCTTTGGGATGAGGTTGGGGCAATATCTACTTGCGGAGTTTGACCTTCAGTCTCTAGACTATGAGCTTGATAACACAGGTCTTGTAGGAGTCTCAATCGGAAAGAGACCGTGATTGCGTATGTGTTGGTCGTAGATTTTTTTTTGAAAGATTTGATGCTTGCAATGCGCACAAGAACATGCCATCCTATCGTCCATACTTTTTCTACCAATGCTACAACAAATAATTAAAACACTATAGTTGTTATAACTACACACTATTAAGTACATGACATTACATGATAAACTCACATTCTCTAGCTAGGCCCAATCCCCGTACACCTCGGTCTAGAGGTGCACGGAGATTAGGACCACAGGGTAATAATCTCTTCTTTATTGGTCAATGACTATATACTAAGGTTCTTGAAGTCTGTGTACACTTTGGAAGTCCTATTGCGTTTTTTCAACTATTTGCTCCTAGCTATAACAACCTCACATTCTAGCTAAGCCCGATCCCTGCACACCTCGATCTATATATTAGTGTTTTTGAAGTTTATGTGTACCTAGCCTAAACTATAATCTAACCTATAACCAAATTAAACCTAACCTAAACTTCACCTATAACAAAACCTAACCGAGGTACACGAGTCATTCTTGAAGTTCGTTTGCATTTTTTCTACTATTTGCCACTAGCTCTAACCTAACTTATAATCTAACAGGGCCTATAACCTAAACCTAGCCTAGCCTAACGTAACCTAACCTATAAGCTAAACTCAACCTATAACCTAACCTAACCAAAGTCCGTTTGCATTTTTAGAAGTACACAAGTGATTTTGGATGTCCGTTTGCGTTTTTCTACTATTCATTTTCCGCTAGCTCTAACCTAACCTATAATCTCACCTAACCTATAACCTAAACCTAACCTAACCTAACCTAACCTAACATAACCTATAACCTAAAATTAACCTATAGGCTAACCTATTCAAAGTCCGTTTGCGTTTTCTGAAGTACACGAGTCATTTTCAAAGTCCGTTCGCGTTTTCTCTACTATTTGTCACTAGCTCTAACCTAGCATATAATCTAACCTAACCTATAACCTAAATCTATTTTAACCTAACCTATAACCTAAACCTAACCTAATCGAAGTCCGTTGCGTTTTTAGAATTACACAAATCATCTTCGTTTGGCTACTAATAGATGGACGTTGTCTTCAGACAGTTAGAACTTATGGCATGGTGTGTAAATCCGCTTAGGTTAGGATGCTCCAAATTGAATTAAGATAGCAATTAGTCATTTCAATGCGTTTAGGGCTAGCCACCTAGTGTTAGCGTCTTAGGACAAGTGTTGGTGTAGCCACTAATAGATGGCTGTATTTTGGAGTGTTAGGGTGCACTATGTAAATTTTCCTAGGTTTGGCCACTCCAATTGGATTAGTGTAGTGTTTTTTTTATTTCAATTTGCTTAGGGCTAGCCGCTTAGGGTCCTATGGATTTTGGTTTGGACGCAATAGATGGCGCACAGTGTTTGAACAGTTAGGACACACTATGTAAAGCCGCTAAGGTAAAGCGCTCTAAAACATATTAGGGTATCCTTAGGCCATTTAGTCTGCTTAGAATAGCTACTAAGGGTTATCGGATTTAGATTAGTGACTTTTGTTTTGACCGCTAATACATTACTATATTTGGAGCATTAGGGTAGGCTATGTAAATTTGCTTAGGTTTGGAAACTTTTGATTTGGTCACTCAAAATCCAATTAGTGTAGCGCTTGAGCATTTTAGTATGCTAATAGGGTTAGAGGGTTACTTTTTAGACGCTGGTAGATGGTCGTGTTTAGATGTTTCATCGATAAGTGTTTAAATTAACACAAAAGTACATAAGTTCTAACTGTCCATACACAATGTCCATTTATAGCATCCTAAACATGAGTTAGCTTAACATATAGCCTAACCTAATTTTTTACGTACAACCTGTAACCTAACTTGTTGCCTAAACCTGATCTATAATCTAGCTAACCTAACTTATGACTTAGTTTAAACTTTAATTTAAACCTAACCTACAACCTAATCTATAAGCTAACGTAACATAATTAACGTCCTATAAGCTAACCTAGCCTAACATAACTTAACGTATAACCTAGCTTATAACTTAACATATAACACATATATACCCTAACCTAACATATAACCTAAACTAAACCTAACCAAAACCTAAAACCTAAACCTCATCAATCGCATAATTTCAAAAAAGACATAATTCAAAACAAAACTTCTTCAAAACAAGATTTTTTCATAAACCAAACCGAAATTTCACAACACAAACCATAATTTCTTTTAAAGCATGAAATTTTCTTTTATCAATATACAAATTAATTTAAATAAATTTAATATGCATTAAAAGTTCAAGCACCAGCCTATTTGAGCAAGAAAGGTATTGTAAATGTCCTCGAACCTAAAAAATGAACACACACACCATGTTAAACTCTAAACTCTAAACCTACAAGTAAACTTGAAAACAATCTCACCTTAGTGCTATGGAGTAGTCCACAAGCAAGATTTAGCACCTCTGACAACTTGTTTTGCACCAGATCTGTAATAAGTGGTGAGGAGTAAGAGAGCAAGAAGAAGAGTATTGAGCAGGAAAAGACCGCGGTTTGTTTTTTGCAGGGTCTGATGGAACAGGTATTGGTAGAGGATCCCTCAAAGCATTCATATAGGCGTCAAAAAGTGCATCGAAACAGGCGTCACAAAATACATCGAAACACGCTCCAAAATTTAAAATTGAAAATTGATAAAAACATAATCTCCCTCCATACTTACCTACACATATATCGACGCCATCCATTAACGCCGATAATTTGGCACCGAGAGAGTTACCATGTGACCTCTTGTAGTGGAGGGTTACCATGTGCCATGAGAGAGAGAGAGAGAGAGAGAGAGAGAGAGAGAGAGAGAGAGAGAGAGAGAGAGAGAGAGAGAATAGGGGAGAGGTGGGGGAGAATCTTGAGAGCTCGTAGATGCGATGGTGGGGGGAATCTTGAGAAAAAAGTATGCCACAAAAGCGTGGCATACTATGCTCTCTCTCTTTATTAGGTGCCAATTATTACCATGATTATTATCGCATCCGTTTATCATTGGTATTATCCTACTACCATTTGGGCTATGCAATGCTCCAACAACTTTTTAGCAATGTAGCATGTTAATTTTGAGTGAGCCATCTTCGTGTATGACTTTACGATCTTCTCATCTAAAGAGGTGTACTTACTGCTTTCTAGAAATGGTTTTTGAAAGGTACAAAAAGAAAATGTTGAACCCATTGCTGCTATTCAAGTTGTTTAGCCTACGGTGGAACAAGCTCGTTGGGGTGTAAAGGATGCACAGGCTCATGCATTGATTGTGTTGTCTGTGAAGAGCACCATTTCTCCTCACATTCATTTAGCAAAATTTTCAAAATAGGCTTGGGATACTCTAACAAGTCTTTATGCAAACCGCAATGAGTATAAAATTGCTTTGCCGCATACAGGGCTGGAATCGAATATTATGCATGAGGAAGATGATATGGACACTTTCCTTGCTAGTTTCAAGGACATCAATGAGAAACTTATTTCTGCAGGGGTGAAGTGATTTCAGACAGTTCCCTTGTGCGGACTGTTCTTGATGCCTTACCAGATTCTTACCAGACTTTTGCTAGTACTGAGAGACTTATGACCCAAGGAAATCCTGAAGTTGTCAAGTTTGATGCAGCACATTACTATTGCAAGAGTCACTTTCCAGAAAAAATAGGACTAGGCAGCGTGCAGTTGAACAATGATTATTGCATGGATTACAATTTTAGCATCTTTTATTGCTCTATCGAGGCCTTCATCATCCTTCTTTAGCAATATTTCATGCTGCACTTGAGCACCAAGGTTCCGGTCCCCACCTGCAAAGAAATATGCACACCAAGCTGCACTAACATCGAAATAGAATGGTTGTGGGACATGAACATTATCACGATGAGGAAGAGGGAAGTCAATAAACCCCCCTATTTGTTTTGGAAAGGCCATGAGGCTTCAAGAGGGAAGGGTGGGATGGGTCCATCTGGCTACCAAGAAGCACGCTTTGATACCCAGGGCAGTCACTTATCAAAAGCTTCCTATATCACGTGCGTTCAAGAGGTTATTAATAATACCTCAATATACATACTATACTTACACTATGTGCCTATTTAAAAAACCCCCACCTCCCTTTGTATGTATACATTTTGATCTTTTAATATCCTCTCCGGTTAACTCCCGAGATAGCATACACATTCTAAAAAGTGACCGCCACGAGCTTTGATACCATGCTGAAATTTAGAGTGAGGGTACCATGAAGGCCATCCAAAGCCATGATTGATTACAATTATGTAGAAGCAAAAAGGTGTGATTTGAGATTGCGTGACCTGGGGTTCTGATCCTTGGGTTATGAGAAGCATAAAAATTTAGTGTAGCGCCCAATTGGGCTTGAATTCCAAAAAAAATA
This sequence comes from Adiantum capillus-veneris, assembly GCF_014529385.1. Taxonomy (NCBI): domain Eukaryota; kingdom Viridiplantae; phylum Streptophyta; class Polypodiopsida; order Polypodiales; family Pteridaceae; genus Adiantum; species Adiantum capillus-veneris. The sequence goes on along the minus strand of NC_140953.1, from coordinate 112,689,531 downwards.
GTCATTCTTATGATGCTTAATATAGTTAGGCTATGAAGGCTTCCTTAGAGCAAGATTGAGATTAGCATTTCTGAATGAAGGTGAGAGAGCAATGTATCAAATAAAAATTTGAAGCTATGGCATCTTACACTCACCAAGCTTTGAAAGAGAGCTAAACAGGCTTGGCACTTTGGCATGAGTAAGAGGGAGAGCGAGGTATGACTGAGAGATCAAATATGGAGCTTGTGAGATAGTACGGCTCGGGTTGGGATAAAAACCAATCTTCCTCCCTCGTCGTGTATTCTGAGTCACAATATTTTTACCCTCCCCCTTCCACATCATCTCTGCTTCATTTGCCACGGTGGATCACTTGAAAATAAGCAGGCATTGAATTTATGTGATATTGTGTTGTATGGTTGTTGAATAATGGGTTTCAAAAAGAGAGTGATGATTACTTAGAGGAGACACAAGAAGATTCTCTCCCTCCCGTTTCAGTGGAGTTACTCAAAACACCGTTGGCAGTGGCTCTCAAGGTACTCCACTAGCAAGCAATGTACTCAAGAACGGTAAAGGGACCATGGAGCTGCCAAGTACATCAAGATTACCTACTCTGTCTTCGATGCCTCCCATTGTGCCATCTATGGATCTTGGCATGTCCTCTTTGGCAACCACTATAGCCCGTACGACACCCTCTTCTAAGATGCCCACTTCATCCTCATTAGTGCACACTACTTTGCTTGTTGTGCAAAGTCCTCACTTGGGCGAGAGGCTTGGGAGAGAAGGCCAATCACACGATCTGTTGGTAAGTTTAATAAAATTTTTAGCAACCTGTCTTTCATATTTCCTAATTCAAAGCTACCTTGGATAATTCTTGTAGGGTTCCATTACCAAACCGTTGTAGATGTTTTGCTTGTGGGTATATAACAAATTAAAAAGTTTGCCCTTGATAGGTGGATTTCCATAATGCTTACTTATTTGCATTTTCTTCTTGATTGTTTTATGATTTTGAACATGATTCATGTTTGGTTATCCTATAACATCAACAAATTTTTTGCGACACAAAATACCAATTTATATAGCAGAGATAGTGTGCCTTGTCATGAGGTGGCTAGGCTTATCTTTGTGAATTTTCCTACAAGTTTACTTGTGGATGTTCTAGAACAAATTCCGTTGGGTAAGTAACTTTTCTTTGGGGTAATACCTACAACTAACTATGGTTGTATGCTTACATAACATCATTCACTTTTGTAGAGGGAATGAGTGTTCCCAAGTGGAACACATTTTACAGGGGTCTAGTGACAGGGTGCATCGATGTGGCTCGTGATTTTTTGGCAGATGAGGGGTTTTTAGTCACCATGTGCATGGCCAAGAATATTTGAGGTTTTATTGTAGATGTTACTAGGGTAGGACTTGTGCTGTTACGTACATGGACCCTCATGTGTAAGAAGAAGGCATATCGGCATCCACTCAATAGAGAGGCGGTGAGATAACAAACTTAGTTTCATAGTTTGACATCCTAACAAAAAACTTTTTAGCTATGATAGTCATTCTTTGACTTATTTATTTATGCAGGTACTTAATCTTACCATGTGTCTTTGGTATTGTATTGGCCATCTTGTGCCACACTATGATAGAGAGGCAAGGGAGAAAATTGTCCAAAAATTGTTTCCAGCATATTTGTAGCTACATGATAGATGATGTAGTCCTCCCCATTGAGATTGATGGTTTCATTCTTGGAGGCGGGGCAAAGCGGTCTTCTTTGTTCTTTTAGTAAGATTAGTCCAAATTATGATACTAGTGAATGTTATTGTATATATGTGTTTGCATTATGTTTCTAATTTACTTTTTATATGGTTAGGTGGTTGCTAGCAACATTTACTAAGCCTTAGGACTATGTTTTGGACTTGTTTGCGGGGTGTGGTGGTTTGGGCCGAGCTTCAGTTGAAGAGATGAGGCATTGCATATGTCTAGAGCTAGATGATGTGCTCTATGAAAGATTTTTGACCAACATTGCATGTGGACCTGTAAAATGTTGATTGCGGATGCACACTTGATTGGGTAAACACTATTCTAACAGTACACATCTTGATGTTTTGATTTAGGTTTTGATGTAGATGGTAGCCATATGACATTGACATGGCATTTTGGTGTGCTCCATACATTTCATTTGGATGTTTCTTTTGTGTTTGTTTGTTGGTACATGTGGCCACATGATGTGGAGATGACTTTGATTGTGCTTTCCTATGTAGTTGTATTATGATGACACCATTGGCTATTTCAGTGAGAGAATAAAATCATTCAAGTAGTGGAAATAAGAGTTTATGTGAAGTAAATCCCATGTGGGAGCCCAAGAAAGGGTGTACAGTTTTTTTTAAAGAAGATGTCTCCATAAAAGGAGACTCTGGCAAAAAAATTTGGAATCATGCTTCATGTACAAGCTCAAAAACACATACAAATGGTGTTTTTTGTAAAGTTTTATTTTGCATAAGCATTGTTGTGCTTCTATGTTTCTACAACATGTTTGGTAGTTGAAGGATTTTATTGTGAGGTTTTGAGTTTTTTTGCTACACAATGGTACTTATAGATATCATTGGTGTAAAATTAGGGTTCAAAAGCTCGCAAAAATAGTTCCAATTGTAAAAGCTCAAAATTGAAAGCTCGCAAAAAAAAAATCCCCCTGTATCCTTGTGTGTTTTCTTGCAGATTTGTCAGCTCCAAGGAGATTGAAATAGATGCTATCCTTGCTGCTCAAACACTTGCAACAGAAACTGTGCTCTTTCTTTGGACATAAATGCAGTGAACTCATCCTAATACAAAACACTGTATTGAAACCACAGTAAAATTTAGCAGTAATTATCCACACAAGTTGCGATATCAATCCGCATGGATTATTGTACCATGGTGCAGCACCATGGTAATACCGTGCCTCAACAGTCATCTCAACTCTAGCCCATTCTCTCATATCGGATGTCAATTTTTGAAGGATAGACTCTAGGTTATTTGCCATGCCAAATCTTTGAAACGTATACACTTCATGAGTGATGTTTGGCATGACATGTGCCCTAAGAATGTTGCAGCAGCAAAATATAAAATAAATAGTTAAACACAAGCATTGTTTGCAAAAAAAAAGGAGAGTCAGCATGCAATTAACAAACTTACGCATTGGAAGTGTCAAGTGCAAGAAGAAACTCTGCTTCTTTTGCTTATAAAAATGAAGCTTTATAACAAAAGAGTGAAAAAGCCAAAAGGTCTCACTTTCTTTGATTCTTTTCCATCATGTTTCAAGTGTGTGGTTGCCATCTCATAACACAATTTCTTTCCTTTGAGCTCCTGCCACTCTCTACCAAGTGCTCTCTCAAACTCAACATTTCTTTCCCTCCAAAGTGGTCCCCATTCCTCCATATCCCCCGCGATCACGGGAATGGTATCTCCTCTAGAATCCCCAACGGACACAAAAAAATGCCCCATAGTTTCTAAATACCTAGTAGAATCAAAAGAGGAAATTACATCATCTCTAACAAACCTAATAGCCTCATGCACCATAAGTCGACAAAGTGGAATAGGAGGAGGCAATGTCTTTTTCTTGACATAAAATTGACTTAGAACATCTTTCATCAAGCTAAGTGAAATTTGCTTGCCTAGGTGTTTGGAATGCTTATTCTCATCATCCCTTTTATGATCACTATTTCTTCATTGTCATGAGGATCTTCAATGTGAACATTGGTCTCTACACAGAGACAACTTGTTTCAAAAAAAAAAAACGTACACCGTATATAGGGCTCTCACATGAAATTTAAGGACCTTCTCTCAAACATAAACAAAAACAGTACTTAATATTTCTCAACAACTATAATGGTATGTATATTAAAAATTAGACACCCTTTCTTAATCTTTCACATTGTTGATCACAACCAAACTTTCTCAATGAAAATCAGGCGTTCATATAATTTAACCATCTACCATTGCAATTAAATTATAACATACAACCATAATTTACGTGTGATCTCTACATCATCTTCGACATTGTTGGAGTCTTCATCAACCTGAGCCTCATCATCAATCAAAACACACCTTTTAAGATGCCTGTTCTTTTTATTGGGGGGACTGTGTAAAACTCACGATGATGCCTCCTGATCGATAGCTCCCTTTGGTATACAAACGGATCTTAGCTTCATGCTCACTTGACGGTTGCTAAAAGGCGAGAGTAGTGGTTTTCTTTTCTTGCAATCCCTTTTTGGTGTCATTATCTACAAAACATATATTATGTAGTTTTTAGTTCATATAAGACCAATAATTTGTAGTTAGGTACATATCAAATAAAGTAGACTACCCACTACTTGGAAAATATACTTTAGAATGTAGATTATAGTATATAACACTATAGGTGGTATACTTTATGATATGTATTAAATAGTATATAGAATTATATGTAAGTATACAAGTTATATAGTACTAGATTACATAAAACATACTCTGTGTTATATATATAATATCTACTCTATGAAGCACTCTATCGTAGAACTATATTAGATATATATACTTTATATATATTATCTACTATACACTCTATATACTCTTTATATTATATATTTACAGTATACTATGTATTATATGTACTTTATATTATAACTCTCTAATTATATTATATACCTTATATTATCTACTATATACACTTTATACTATATATTTACAATATAATATGTACTCTACATACTTTATATTATATATATACTAATTATATTATAAACCCTATATTATATATACATAATATTTAGTATATACACCATATACTATATATATTACATACTATATAATCTATTAATAGTATATTATATTATGTATTTTATTTTATATACACTATTTTCCTTGAAACTAATTAGGTGTACATACATTATGGGATTAACCACAACTAAAACACACGGATGATGGGGGAGCTCTGTCTACTCTCTTTTTTTTGCGTTTTGAGTTGTGGTTAATCCCATAATGTATGTACACCTAATCAGTAACAAGACAAATATTGTAATCAAAGGCATATTGTCAATTAACCCCTTCATTAGGTTCACTGATTCGGCAAAATAAAAGGGGGACATAGAGATCCTCCATCATCCGCGCACGCGGATGATGGGGGGGCTCTATCCCCCCCCTTTTTTTGCATTTTTTGATATTGGAGTAGATGAGTATCAACATATTCAGCATTACATGTTGGTATTAATGCATATCATCAATTAACTCCTTCATTAGGTTCGTTGATTTGACCGTGCGTGCAAATGATGGGGGGCTTTGTCCCCCCCCCTTTTTTGCATTTTTTGGTATTGGTGCAAATGAGTATCAACATATTGAGAATTACTCAATATAAAATCAGTTGATTAGCAAGCTTATTCGCAGCAAGGCATCGAGAATCCATTAGCTATTGGTATTTTTGGGGATGAGAGCAGTTGAGTATCAAGCTTATCCGCACGCAGCTTGTACATTTCTTGCCGCTTGCAGTTTCATGACAGTCTCCACCCACCACCCGTGTATAGGTACCTGCTATGCGTGAGTAGCTGGCCGAAGACCTCACAGTGAGGACGAAGAGCTCCCATCTCGAGCAAGTGGAGGAAAAGTTGCAAGTGGAAAAACCTTCAACCTTAAGTTAGAGCCAGTTCAAATGATGCCAAGACAGAAACTAACTAACTAGCTAACTATACATTAGTATACTATATCTTATACTAATTATATGGATAGTATAAAGTATATAATATATAGCTGCATTATGTATATTAATTTATATAGTATTTATACGTCAATATATAGTATATAATATAATATACGTTTATTAGTTAATATATAGTATATAATATATTTTAGGTATATTAGTTAATATATAGTATGTAATATACAAATCTTGTATATGATATAGTATAGAATATAGTATACGTGTATTAGGTAAGTATATCATTATATGTCATACAGAGTTACAAATATTGGTATATGACAATAATGTTAAATAATATATACAATATATGATAGTATTATATAATTACATAATACATTATACGTTAATTATAATATGATATAATAACATATAATATTATACGTTAAGTATATATTACCAACATAGTAATATTTAATTAGTATATTGTATCTTATATTATAGATATTAAATACATATAATAAGCATACCATGTATGTTTATAATATATAATTATATAAAATTTATAATTTAGATCTTAATAATATAATATATAATATTTAGATTTATAGTAAATATTTGTATAATATATATATATATATATTATAAGCATGCAATATATGTTTATAATATATAATTATATAGTACGTATAGTTTATATGTTAATAATATAAGTCTAATATGCATAGTCTAATTAAGATACTATATATTCTATATTTTATTCATGGTTTTATATTAAATAAGTATATAATATAACTATATCTATTACTATTTATTGTATGTGGTATATATTATAGGTATAGTTATTATATATATAACTATAACTATATATTTATACTTATAATTATAGCTTATAGAGCTATACCTATATTTATACTTATAAATTCATACTTATAGCTATTATATTCATACTATTAGGTTAATCAAGTATATCTAAAACTATAAGTATATATTATAGATATAAATATACAATTAGGTATTAGTTAGAGATAATAAGTATTTCATAACTATAAGTATATCTCTATATATATTATCTAATATTATTCTATATTATGTAGGTAATTTTATATTATATAAGTATATAATATAACTATATACCATATATAAGTATAACTATATATGTAATTATAATTATATTACCTAATTATAATATCAAGTATATATTATATCATTATAGTTTAAATATAGACTAAACATATAGTACGTGTAGAATATAATATACCAATATAGTGTATACTACAATAAGACTATATTGTTTTAGTATAGTTCTATATACTATATACTTGAATCCCATTTTTATTAGTTTATAGATCTAATATGCATTTAACTCTTGATTTTAAAGTGCTTAATTAAGGAAATATAAAACTATACTCTACACAATATATATACTCTATAATTTGTTATGTATATAACTTTTAAAACATCGTATATATTATATTATATTTTTTTAATGAGAAGATTTCAAAAATTCTAAAGGTTAACATATGGATATGAAAAAATGCTGATTCAAATGTATCTTAATGGCTATGATTGTTCAAATCTTAAAGAATGAATACTCCAAATCTACTTAAAACAGTTTTCAATGAACACATTAACTTCTTGCAGATGCATACTTTTACTCTTTCTTTGTACCTTATACACATTCTCTTCCTTTTCTTTTTGTCATTCTATTTACCTCAAGTATTATTCCTCCATGTCTCTCTCTAACATGGCATCTACTACTACAACTATGCTTTCATGGACGATTATTGGTGCTCAAATGGATTACAGAGCCTCATTACAAAATGGAGAGCTTTTGCTTAGTGAATATTTTCTTTAAAATTTGCTGCCTCCTTCTATTAAGATTGAAAGCTTCCTCGAAGAAGTTCAGACATGCAGCTCAGAGTCTAAGGTCAATTTTTTCCCAAGATGGGATCATGAAGATAAAAAATTATTATCTTCTTAATCATACTCTGTTCTCCGCTTACCACATCCTTCATTTGAATGACTTTGTTTATGTAGCTGGCAGTGTGAAGAAGTCGGTGATTCTTCTGTTCTTGCTACACCATGTAACAAAAGATCGACTACATCACATTCAAGTGTTGATATTGATGAGGGTACAGATGCAGTCGTTTTAGAGAATGTGGAACTAACCATGTCAATAGAGGCCTTTTAAGAAACACAAGATGGGGGTGGAGCATACAAGGCAGGATACATGAATTATTTCATGGATGAAAGACAAAGGTAAAGCGTGCAGGCTGTCTAAACTTTTAGAGATTTGTGGACCTCCCAAAAATTTTGATGAGCTCCCAAATTCTTATAATGGCAATGTTTGTTTCGAGCTTCCTCCATTTCAAAACAATAAAAGGATGCTCGGTATGGAGCAGAAGTATGACGGACACCTTTGCTCTCGCCCAGCATGGACCAACATAGCCATAGATTGCACCGTGCGTTTGAGTTATTGTCTTGGAAGCCTTCAATATTGCAGAGTGACATGCCCTTTTTACCTTGGTGAAAGGAGATACAATAATGCCTTCTTTCATGGACATTTGGACAGACAAATCAGCATGGGATATCCTACTAGAAAAGGTAAATCTAGAATAACCTACCACTATTGTGACAGAATGGTCACTTGTTTGAATGTCTACAAGTGCATGATCTATTATGTGATGCCAAAGGAAACAACAATAACATGTTTGGTGATCCATCTAGGAGTGCATGACCACAATCTACAACCAGGAACTAGAAGGGCAGCTCTTGAAAAGGTACGCAATCTTGTTCAGACAGTTTTAAAGATTGAGAAGGGGGGTCCTGAAAAGTAGAAATGTTAGTTTCTCGTCAGATGCTATTCCAATCTTTGACTAGAGAAGATGATGTAGAAGCCACTGATGTAGAGCTTAACACTAGGTTGGTAACCTAACAGGACATAAAAGTGTCCTTTCAGGGTTTTGAAAAAAACCTCCAAAACCATAGTAGATCCACTCATTTTGTAAAATCCTTTCATGTGGTTATAGTTCAAGGCCTACTACACATGCAAAAAATAAGAAACTTGTAAAATTTCTCATCTTTTGGTCAACCAAGCCTCCAAAGTTGATGGACCAGTACATTTTCATTAAAATAGTCATTTCTTACGTTTTGTTGCATAAAAATAAGATTAAGGATTTTTGTAGGACTTGAGATAAATTCCCTAGTTAACTTCAATGGGTTGGTGATCAGAACATATGATTGCTTCTCACTCACTATTTTTTGTTTTGCCAAAAGAAATACGTACAAAAAAGTTGAATTTTTACCATTCTGCAAACCTATCATCAAAGTTTCTATAGCCACGCTCAATGCAAATAATATATGCATGTTTTCTTAGTTCCCTATTGTCCTTTAGGTTCATAAGGATCCATGGAGCATGTCAAAAGAATAATACATCTCTTACTAAGGGGAATCTTGGGAACAAAGATGAAGTGCTACATACATCAAACATGAAAAACCTAGGTTCAACATTATGAGTTGTAGAATCCCATAGAAACTATTCAATATCTAGCCAAATTTGATCCTTATGACTAGATATGGTTACTACCTACAAAATTCATGTAGTTGTCACAAGAAACTAACAATATTGAAAAAGCTATACTTGATATACTAGAATGTATAATTGAAAAAATCAACCATCGTTGTATACTATGCAAAATAGGGTATTAGGTGCCCCAAAACTCAAGGAATATTATCTTTATGTTACAATATGCGACATAGAAAATCAAAACTGCATTTGGATATCATGAAAGCCACCAAAAAAATCATAGAAGAGCTAAAATTGGCTAAAAAACAGGATTTTACAATTTTTGTAATTTGGTCATAACTTACAACTTTAACATTTATTTCTCCCTAGAAGCATCAGGACATGTTGAGGACTGCTAAAAATAGTTCTCTAGCATTATAGACCTCACAAACATGAATTCTAGAGTGGTATAGTTGCAAAAAGTTGAAAAAAGCCAAAAACAGGACCCGTTTTTTCACACAGTTTAGGTTGTGAAATGTTGTGCAAGAACAAGGTTAAAGATGGAATTGATATTCCAAAAAAATGTCAAGTTTTTTTCAGCTCATGAGACAACTTTCTAGACAGATAGCACCTCAAAATCCATTTTGAAACTCTTGACATAATTCAAGGAAAATGGTCACTTAACAGGACATAAAAGTGTCCCATTACCAACCTAGTGTTAACACTGGAATGGTAATTGCACACTTTTATGTCCTTGGACACTTTTATGTCCTTGGACACTTTTGTGTCCTGTTAAGTGACCATTTTTCTTGAATTATTTGAAGAGTATGAAAATGAATTTCTAGGTGCTATATATCCACAAATTTGCCTTATGAGTTCAAAAAAAACTTGACATTTTGTTTGGAAGATTGATCTCACCATTGAACTTACTCTTGCACAACTTTTTTGAACCTAAACTGTGTGAAAAACGGATCCTGTTTTTGGCCTTTTTTCAACTTTTTGCAACTATACCACTCTAAACTTCATGTTTGTGAGGTTTAGATTGCTAGCTGATAAGCCTTCATAGTTGTCAACATGTTTTGACACTTCTAGGGAGAATTCACTATTAAAATTGAAAGTTATGACAAAAATTACAAGAATTGCCTAATCCTATTTTTCGACCAAAATTACCACTTTTTATAAATTTTTGGGTGACTTTCTTGATATCCAAATGCAATTTTGATTGTGTAAGTTTCATTTATAACATAAAGCTAATCTTCCTTGAGTTTTGGGGGAAATAATATGCTATATAGCATAGTATATGATAATGGTTGAGTTTTTTGATTGCTGAAGAATAGGAGACATTTTAGTGTAGAAGTGTAGCTTTCTCAATATTGCTAGTTTCTTAAGCCAATTATGTGTATTTTGTAGGTAGGAACCATATATAATCATAAACTATAAATTTGGCTAGATATTGAGTTGTTTCTATGGGATTCTAGAGGTCATAATGATAAACCGAGTTTTGTCATGTTTGCTGTATTTAGCACTTCATCATTGTCCCTAAGGTTCCACTTAGTAAGAGATCCATAATTATTTTGGCACGCTCCATGGATCCTTTTGGATTCAAATGCCCAAAGGGAACTAAGAAAACATGTATCATTAGGAAATTTCGGAGGTCATTTGAAGGGCCTTCTAAGAAAATGTATTTTTTGCACTCTCTCTTTAGAAAAAATGGCAAATAACAGAGGTGGGTCTTTCATGGTAAAAGTTCAAAAAGTGTACTTTAAGTAGAATCCTTACTCTTCTGAACATTCATTCGTAATGATTGAGGGATAATCTTCTTTTTAGTTGCATTGAATGAACCTCGTCAATATGGAGGGAATGAGGCTAACATGGAGGGAAGAAGGCGCATCCGCTATTAACTTTCCATTAAACCTTCACATTTGGCTAATGGCGCACTCCTCAAATGGCACCAATGTTACGCAGAAATGAGCCAAATATCACCTTCACATTGATTTGTACAATGAGTACCAACCATTGATTAAGCGTAGTAAAACAAACACACATATACCTCCCGCATGTATAGACACGCTCAGAGCTCAGGGAGCTAAACACATAGATATCTGGACAAGAGGCTCTCTCTATCCTAAGAATCCAATGACTAATGAGTCTCCACCATTTGTCAATCCTACAAGCTTATTGACCTTTGTTGGTGATGGAGAAAAGGGCCTTCTGGGTTATTGTAAATCTCTTACAAGGGAAGCTGAAACTTATAAGGGCATTCTCCAAGATCAACAATGTGAGATTGTTCGTCTTTCACATTTACATTCTACAGATCAAGTTACCATTTGGCAACACAAAACAAAGGTACAGGAACTAAAAGGAAAGGTATGAAGTTGTCAAATGAAGGACACCATCTTGGGTGGTTGTATCCAAAGAAGAAATTGCGCAATCTTGAAACATTGCAGGTTGCATCCGAAGGTCTCAAGAAAAGAATTCGAGCATTAAGGTGATGCTTCTTGGTTGGCTACATTGTCTTAGTTAAGTAATCTTTTTGTTTTTTCTTGTTATGCATTGTTTTCATGTGCGTAAATAGTGTTAGTGAAGTAAATTTTCTGTTATTTACTTATGCATTGTCTTCATGTAGAGATTCAATCTATCCTGACAAGGAAAACATTGACCCCAAAGCCAATATAGGAAAGAGACTAAAGCCACTTATAAGTAGAAGCCTGGCAGCAGATATAGTACATGACAAGAAGTTTAAGGTCCTACAACGAAATATAGTGGACCGCATTATTTCAAAGAACTCAGTGCCTGCAAAAGAGATACAAGGCACACTTAATTCACTTGGTGTAAGCAAAAGAGGATATTCGGCTATACAAAAATCTGTCTCATCCATCTTTGTTAAGAAGGGTATAAAATGCAAACTTTTACCATCAGCCTCAAGTGTTTGGAAAGAGAGGCTTTAGCTTAACGAGGCACAGGGAGACTATCTTGGACATCCCTTTCATATTAAAGCAACTTACAGTGGCCATGGAGTAAACATGGCATATGATGAGTTCAATAATATTTTTATGGACCTACAGATGTTACAGAAGAGAATGGTGGAGTTTTACAACATCACATTTGAAGAGTCACGAGGGGTATTACATTTTGTGTTAAAACTGGATGAGTGTGAGCTTGTTAAAGAGAAAAATCTAGAGCGTGTTACTATTACTTTAATGAATAGAGCCCTCTCAAAGTGTCCCAGTGATGATACTTTGTATTTTAGTGTTCAATCAGAATCTAACATATGGTGTCTTGGTGCGTTTGAGGTGAGCGAGATTCTCAGGTAAGCTCAAATGTTCACATCTACTTAAGTCTCATTTATTTTGTGTTGCAGGTAAAGAAAGAAGATCATGAGATTATATATTGGGTGTTCCATCGAACTAATATTCCGGAGTTGATTGATTGACAAACTAACTAGGGAGAGGTACTACGTCTAGATCGAAGGGGAGACTTTCAAGTCCAGTGGCATCTTTCAGGTGACCTCAAAACATTAAAGTGCATGTATAATTGTGGAATGGGTGCAATGGCAAAGTCGACGTGTTTGTTCTGCATGGAGCCTGCAAAGGTCATGGACCCAAAGTGGTGGAGAAAAGCTCCAACACGTCACATTGAGGACCTTGCTTTTTGACCGATTTTGAAAATACCACTTGTGAATATCCACATCTGTACAATGCATGCCCTTTGTAGAATTGTGGAGAAATTGGTCTACTTATATATCGGGTTTGCTTGGAAAATTAAGAACTCAGCAGAGCGACAAGTAGCCCTGCAGTGCTTAGAATTGGTGCTGTCGGATATGGGGTTTCATGGTGGCAATGTGAAAATCCAGTGGGATGAAAAGAGATCAATTGCTGAGAAGAATATCCCATGCAAACCATCCATCAGTGGGGTGAAGGCATGGAGGTTTTTATCTAAACCCCAAGGAATACGATATCCGAAGCTAACAAAACATGGAAAAATATATAACACATCTTATGTTAGCAAGGTAGAGTATCAGAACTGGAAAAAGCTACATATTGCAGTCAAAGACCAAGAACCAACTACTCGTAACGCGAAGGCTAAGGTTTGGCGATCAATAGACATCCTATTTCTGATGTGCGACAAAGATGACTGTTCACAAGGTGATATGAACAAGTTCAAGGAGAATCTCAACCTTCTCAAAAAATCATTCAAGACAGCATGGACAGACACCCAAATTACTCACTACATGGTATTATGGTGTATTTGATTCTCTTTTATGTGCAACTATGTGAGTGTAAAACATTCTAACTAATCTGTTTTCATATCCAGCACATCATTTTCAATCATTTACCATATTTTATACAAAAGTATGGGAACCCGGCAATATGGAATACCCAAGGGATGGAAAAGTCTCATTACATGGCGAGAAATGCTTATTTCAGGCACACACGACATGGTGGCTCTCGAATCAAGGCTAACAGTTTGAGAGAACTATTTGAATGGTTCTATCGTAGAATCATTCATCGAATGCAGGCAAAAGAAGTCTTGGCCTCTTCAGCAACAGCACAAGCCATCAAAAATTTACAACAACAAAAAGTTAAAAGATCAATGGCATACAACAACTCCGGTGCTCGTGAAAGTCAACGAAGGTGGAGAGAGACACTGGTGTATGTGAACCACAAGTGGAGAAAGATACTCTGAGTGGATGACATTGTACAAATTTTCTATAATACATGATCTTATACAATTGCTACTTGAAGTGTATCAAGTTCATCTGGGTTTTGTTTACCAAGAGCTAGTGCCATTGCTGTGTAAGTGTAGTAATAGGTTGCCCGACCACTTGTATAGCCTGGGCAGTAACCAAAACAATCTCTGGCAAACACTTTGTCCAAAAGAATGACTTTATCTGCACTTTTGGGCAGCGCGGGTCCACCCAAGAAGCGTGATAGTGTCTTTAATGTGTAAGTTGCTATTGAACCCTCTTGTGACATGGAATTGTGAAAAACTACTATCGGCGACTCGCAGATCTTTGAAAGGTACTCTGCTAGGGCCACATCCCTTCCACGATAATCTCGAGTCCGCTGTTGAAGGAATTCATCCTTGTCAGCAATCCAAATTGCACATATCATGTCTGAGTAAGTGACACACACACACACACATAGAGAGAGAGAGAGAGAGTTACCATGAAGCTCTCATCTTGCAGAAAGAGGTTTTCCTGCCACCACAGGTCTACAGATGTAGTTGACCCCTGACCTGAATGTCTAAACCAATCCTTCACTTCTTTGTTACTTGTTGATAGTCTTAGGCTTTGTCTTATTGCTTGGAAGGTGGCTTGATCAGATAGTGTCTCCTTGTATTTTTCAGCTTTCTCAAAGCATCTTCGGAGGCATTCCATTGCATTGCTAGATGTTTCCATTGCCTCATCATCACTACTATCCTCTGAAACAAATCCACTCCTCTCCTCTTGGACTTTGGAAATGATAGCCAGGGAGAAGTCCTCCCTTAAATAAAAGATGCTTTGCACATCATGTAAAAAGATATAGGTCCTGTCTCCAATCCTGAAGTCAGGCACAACAGGCAGCATCATCTGAGCATGCTTCTCAGTGAAGTTATTGACATCCAAAGGTAGTTTGATTTTTGTGGTTTTCACAGAGATCATCTTACTTCTTTGTACTTCAATTGCCTCAACCTCAAGGTCGACTGTATCTTCAACCTCCTCAACTTCTTGTATATGTGTTGTCTCCTCGCATTCTTCATCTGGTGCTGCATCCTGCTCCTCTAACACCTCATTAGGATTCTGCATGAGGAATCCAAACAGGTTGTTTAGGTAAATCATAAAGCCAAAGGATTCTTGAATAAGTTTGCACAGGCTTTTTGGTGCAAAGGGCAGGCTGAATGTCGGCAAGCAGGTGGTAATTCCCTATACTTCTTCAGTCCCTGTCCCTTTCCACCACAGTCATTTAAATGCACAACAGTCATACTGGGCAGAACAACCCTCTCTACCTGCACCATCACTTCAAATTTATCTCTGTAGGACTGCAAGAATTCACTGTGCTGAGCTAAAAGGTCTTCAATGTCAAATTTTGGGTTAAAAATAGAATGAACTAGATCATATTTGTCCCCAACACCACAAGATGCTGCAAAATCGAACAGCCTCTCATCAGTTGCAGTTGGGTCTTCCAGAGAAGGCACATCCTCTTTGGCTTTACCTTTACTTGCACAGGGACTGCTTTCTGGGACATCTGCATCATCTGAGAAGTCTATATTCCTCTTTCTTGTATTTTTCTTGACAAGTACTGTAGAGGGTGAGGGACCCTTGTAGGGTGAGGGATCCTCTTGGCCTGGTGACCTCTCTGACTCATCTTCACCAATTAACTCTTCTTCGGATATGTCCTGACAAAAGTCAACAGTTCTTTTGGCAGAAACATTAAGCAACTGAGCCTGCAAAGGCTGAAATCCTGGCACAAGCTCTGGGTCTGGTTTCAGCCTCTTCTGCCTACTAGACCTTAATCCTATTCATCAGGAAACATGACAACTCTCTCTCTCTCTCTCTCTCTCTCTCTCTCTCTCTCTCTCTCTCTCTCTCTCTCTCTCAAAAGAACATAAAAAAAACACACATAGACTCTCTCTCTCTCTCTCTCTCTAAGAGGCTACTTTCTTTCTCTAGATTTTTGAAAATGAAGGAAGTATAGGGTGTGCCACATAAGAAAAAACGCGGGTCACTAAGAGCCAAAATTTGAGTTTTTATCAAAAAGCTCATTTTTACTTATTCTTTACTTAAAACTCCCTCTCAACATATATACATATTCAAAAATCATTTTTTGACCCTTTTTAGATATCTTCCACCAGAAGGATGATAGTGATGCAGGGTGGGCAACCTACACTGTAGCCTGCCATAGACCTTACTCCACAAGAGTGGTGCAGTGAGAGAGAGTGGTGCTGGGAGCTCATGAGTGGCCTGACACTCTGGTTCATTTGGTGGGCCCGTTGTTTCCACATCTTCGAGGCTCGCCTCGTGCCACCAGTAGAGATTGTTTGACATCTTTGGCTAGAGCCGATCCATACTGTTAGAAGACAGTTCGAGAGACTCCAAGGTAGCTCCGATCGCATGTAGGAGCTCAGAGAGGCTTTCCTTCAACTCTGGCATGTTAGGAAATAAGACGTAGCTAAATAGATAATTGAGTAGATTACTTAATGGAGAGAGACATATTTATATACACGAGATTATAGAGTAGAGAGAGAGAGAGAGAGAGTACACACGATATACGTGGTTCACCCAATGTGGGCTACGTCCACGGGAAAGCAGTCACTCAATGGCTTTAGTACTTCAAAACAAGAAGTAGTTTACAAAGGGATTATACCCTTAGTGGAGCTCCCACCTTGCTTCACTCTCACCACCTCACACTCACCTTGTTGCATCAACTTCACACTATGAAATGTGTGTAGAAATAGCCTCCTTTTATAGGCCAAAAGGGCTGCCCTCTCTTATGAGAGACAGCCATGTGTAGCCGCCCTTGTGCGAATAAGTCCAAATCGGACCCTCCAATCCGCCCATGTGTGGCCGCCCTTGAGAAGACAAGTCCGCTTTTGAATTCGGCCACCGGCCATTGAATTCGGCCATTGACTTCCGACCACCGGCCACTGGCCAACCGATCGGTTGTTTTCCGACCACTTTTCGGCCACCGTCCGGCCATAATATTTCGGCGAAAAAGAATATTCTTGTATGTGAAAATTTTGGTTTCCGGTGAGTGATTTAGTTGCCCCTGATTCTTGTATGTGAAAATTTTGGTTTCCAGTGAGTGATTTTCCTTCACACAGGATGGCTTCTCCTCATAATGGGGGCCTTACAAATGTGCGCTTTTACCACAGAAAATTACAAGGGTAAATCAGGCTCCATACTTAACAATCTCCCACTTGGAGACTAATCTCCAAACCAAACCTGTGACTGCTTCCCATTCTGGCTTCTTATCCTTGAATGCCGATTGAAGATGAGCAAAAGCTCAACTTCTCCTTGTTGATCACCTTTTTAAACATGTCTGCAGGATTTTCACTTGTATGCACCTTTCCTAGCTTTAGTTGTCCCTCTTCCAAAAGAGTGCGTATGAAGTGATATCTCACCTCAATGTGCTTTGTCCTTGAATTAAAGGCTGAGTTCTTCGCAAGATGGATAGCGCTTTGGCTATCACTGTACAAGACACAATTGTCTTGTTTGAATCCAAGCTCTTCTAAGAATATGTGAAGCCACAACATTTCTTTGCTTGCCTCCGTCATTGCTACATACTCTGCTTCCGTGGTAAAAAGTGAAACCACTTTCTGCAGCTTTGAAGCCCAGCTTACTGCTATGCCTCCAACCGTGAACACATAGCCAGTAGTGCTCCTTCGAGTATCTTTGTCACCTGCCATATCTGCATCAGCATATCCTTCTAGAAAAATATCATTTCCTCCAAAATACAAAGCATTTGTTGTTGTCCTTTTTAGATAACTAAGTATCCACTTCAAAGCTTGCCAATGCTCTTTACCTGGGTTTTCCATGAACCTACTCACAACTCCCACTGCATGTGCAATGTCTGGCCTTGTCCAGACCATAGCATACATTAGAGAACCTACCGCTGCAGCATATGGAACTTTACACATATAGGCTATCTCCTCTTGTGTCTTTGGACACATATCCTTCGTTAGTTTAAAATGACCAGCCAAAGGTGTAGAAACTGGTTTTGCATTTTGCATTGCAAACCTTTCTAGTACCTTCTTGATGAATCTTCTTGAGCTAGCTTTATTGTCTTCTTCGTCCTATCCCTTGATATTTTCATACCAAGTATCCTCTTTGCAGCACCTAAATCTTTCATTGAAAAAGATTTGGACAGCTCCTCTTTTAGGTCTTTGATGTCCTGCATGTTAGCACTTGCAATCAACATGTCATCAACATACAACATTAGGATGATGAATTTCCCATCTGCCAAATCCTCCGTGTAGACGCAGTGATCCGAGTTGCATCTTGTGAATCCATGATCCAACATCCATCGATCAAACTTCAAGTACCATTGTCTTGATGCTTGCTTTAAACCATACAAACTCTTCTTTAATCTGCAAACCATTTTCTCCTTACCTTTTACTTCATACCCCTTTGGTTGAAGCATGTAGATTTCCTCCTCTAAGTCACTGTGAGGGAATGCCGTATTTAAATCCATTTGCTCGAGATTTAGATCATGAGTAGCCACAAGGCTTAAGACAAGCTTAATTGAGTTCATTTTTACAACAGAAGAAAATATTTCATTGAAGTCAATACCTTTCTTTTGAGAAAAACCTTTTACCACAAGCCTACTCTTGTACCTTTTCTTCCCACCTTCTTCTTCCTTTAGATTGTACACCCATTTGTTTTGAAGTGCCCGCTTACCTTTAGGCAACTCAACCAACTCCCATGTTTGATTGCGATGTAGTGAGTCCATCTCCACTTGCATGCTCTTCGTCCATTCTTCTTTGGATTCATGTTGCATAGCTTCTTCATATGATTCCGGCTCTCCAGAATCTGAGATCAAGAGATGGTTGAAGGAAGCTTCTGGAGGTCTACTTGCTCTTGTAGATCTTCGGGGAATAGGTTGAGGCTCCTCATTTGGTTGACGTTGTTGCACATTGTCACCATTTGCAGTCCTTGAGTCTTCACCGTCCTCAAGCTCCATGTACTCATCACCTGTTTCTTTTGTTTGTTTTCTTTCCAAGTAATCTTTGTACATATTTTGTTCATTAAAAATTACATCCCTACTCCTTAAGATTTTACCATCTTCAGGATTCCATAGGCGATACCCAAAGTCTCCTTCTCCATAGCCAATGAAGAAACACTTTTTGGACTTTGCATCTAACTTTGATCTTAGGCTTCTATCTATGTGCATGAAAGCCTCACACCCAAACACTTTGAGAAATGCATAATTCACCGGTTTACCTGTCCATGCCTCTTCTGGAACTCCCCCATCCAATGCCGTTGAGGGTGACCGATTCATTAAGTACACAGACGTACTTACAGCTTCCGCCCAAAGCTCAAGCAGTAGGCCTCAATGTAGCCGCATGCTTCGTGCTCGTTCCATGATTGTCATGTTCATCCTTTCTGAAATCCCATTTTGTTGAGGTGTCCTTGGGGTTTTCCTTTGCCTCCGAATGCCATTGCTAGCACAAAAGATTTCAAAAGCTTGGCTGCAATATTCGCCTCCATTGTCGGATCTGAGGCATTTAACCTTGGTACCTATTTCATTCTCCACAAAGGCTTTCCACCTTTGAAATATGGAAAATACATCGGATTTATTCTTGATGACATAAACCCATGTTTTTCTAGTCTCATCGTCTATGAATGTTACATAGTACAATGAGCCACCAAGTGAGGGTGTACTTGCAGGACCCCAAACATCAGAATGAACCAACTCAAGTTTTTTATTTTTTCTTTCATTTCCTGATTTTTGAAATTTTACCCTCTTTTGTTTACCATAAACACAATCTTCACAGAACTCTAAGTCCACTTCTTTCAAACGTGGTAGAAGCTTCTTTGTTTGAAGGATTTGCATTCCTTTGGCACTCATATGCCCAAGTCGGTAGTGCCACGCCGCACTGTCAACTTCTGTAGTTGTTGCACAAGTTAAAGGTTGCATGCTAACAGTAAACAAGTAAAGTGTACCAACTTTTTCACCCTTGGCAACCACCAAAGATCCCTTTGAGATCTTCCACCGTTTGTTTCCGAATGCAATG
>NC_140953.1:112602196-112664696 GCF_014529385.1 Adiantum capillus-veneris | reverse complement strand
TCATCATGGCATCACCGAGAATAACCATGGTATCAATGAAATATCATCATGGCACCACCGAGAATAACCATGGTATCAATGACATATCATCATGGTATCAACGAAAATCACCATGACCAAAGTATTAACAAAACATCATCATGGTACCATCAAAATCACTATGGTATCAATGAGAAATTATCAATAAAACGACGTAAACTATATCTCTAAAAGAATAATTATACGAGAATCAATGAACGAGTATATCATATAACAAAAGATCATGTACCAACAGTAGCTCGATAGAATTTGGACGATCATCAACGGCTCGACTGAATCGGAACGATGTGTAACTGGCTTCTGCAGCAAAGTTACGTCAGTAACAAATATATGATTGATGAAGAAAAATATAATTGAGAAGTTTTCAATTATGAGAAAAATCAAAAGCAAAAGTAAAATTTTGATTTTCAAACATATTCGCAGTCCGAGACGATAACCCAAAATCGGTGCAGAATTTAGAGAAACTTCCTTCTGCAAAGTTATAGACCACATCGATTCAGGTCTCCCATAGCGGGTAGTTTCTTCTGCAAAGTTGTAGAACACATCGATTCCGGTCTCTCACGCGGGTAGTTTCTGCAAAATCGTTTTCAATAAGCAGAAAAATAAAAAACAAAAAACGGAAATTTCTTTTTATGTATGTACGCAATCCGCGAACGATAACTCAAAATCGGTGCAGAATTTGAAAATACTTTCTTCTGCAAAGTTGTAGACCACATCCATTCCGGTCTTCCACACTGGTAGTTTCTGCAAAATCGTTTCCAATTAGCAGAAAAATCAAAAACAAAAAGCGGAAGTTGCTTTTTAGGTATGTACGCAGTCCGCGAACGATAACTCAAAATCGGTGAAGAATTTGAAAAAACTTCCTTCTGCAAAGTTGTAGACCGCATCGATTCCGGTCTCCATGGAGAGTAGTTTCTGCAAAATCGTTTTCAATTAGCAAAAAAAATCAAAAACAAAAAGCGAAAGTTGCTTTTCAGGTATGTACGCAGTCCGCGAACGATAACTCAAAATCGGTGCAGAATTTGAAAACACTTCTTTCTGCAAAGTTATAGACCACATCGATTCCAGTCTCTTGCATGGGTAGTTTTTGCAAAATCGTTTCCAATTAGCAGAAAAATCAAAAACAAAACGAGGAAGCTGTTTTTCAGGTATGTACGCAGTCCGTGAACGATAACTCAAAATCGGTGCAAAATTTGAAGAAACTTCCTTCTGCAAAGTTGTAGACCACATCGATTCCAATCCCTCTAGAGGGTAGTTTCTGCAAAATCGATTTTGATCAGGAGAAAAATCGAAAACAAAAACGTACTGCTCTGATACCATGTTGAGAGAAGGAGAGAACACAGAAGTAGAACCCCAAAGTGTGTAGAATACACACATGAGATGATGTATATATAGAGGGGACCTGGGTGCCATATATAGAGAAACCATATATTGAGTAGCTTCACATATAAGCTCAACACCTGTACCATTATACTAATGGCGCGCAGAGGTGTATTTTGGGGTCAAAACATGTTTCACGCGTGCCGTTAGTAATGGGAGTCTCTCACTCTCTCTCTCTTTAAATATGCTAGGCTATAGAAAGGAGAGAGAGAGAGAGAGAGAGAGAGAGAGAGACTCCTCTATTTTTATACAGTGAAATGGCTAGAACAAAGGCCACTGCAAGGAAGGTAGGCAAGGGACAAGGATTAGCAGCTAAGGCAAGTAGCAGATCTGCAACCCCAAAGAAGAGACCTGGAAAACCAAATAAAATTTTGAAAGGTCCAAGGGTGAAGAAGTTATAGAGCTGCATGGGACTTTTCAGAGATATCAGAAAGGCACAGAAATGTGTAGATTTGTGCATACCAAAGCTGCCCTTTCAGAGGATGGTGAGGTCCATATGTGAAGAAGCTACCTGGGGCACTAAAAGGTGGAAGGTGGTGGCATTGATGGCTCTACAAGAAGTAGCAGAGGACTTCCTACTCGAGTACTTTAGTGACATGACCATTGTAGCAGCCCATGCCCATAAGGTGACTATAATGGACAAAGATAGTGAGACACTAAAAAGGATAAGGTGGAGGTATGACAAACTACTAGTCCCCAATGTCTGCAGGGATAAGAAAATGAGGGAAATTTTGTTATACCCCCCTGAGCTATTGCCACAACTCACAGTTGTAGATGTCACACATGATGTGAATACAAGGGCAAGGGCAGAGATGGTTTCTTTCCAAACAGAGGACATGAGGGAAGCAGAGCTTAAGGAGAAAGCAAAAGTAGCAGTGGAGTCCCAGAGGAAAACAGAATGCAATGTGACCCTATCCATAGAGGCAAGCAATAAAGAAACTCTACTTTCAATGAAGGATGGTTTGCTTGCAGAGATACCATTTGTAGATGGAGCCAGAAAGCTGGCTCTGGAAAAAGTGGACATTAATTTATTGTTGAATCCAGATGCTCAGATCTCAGACACAGTTATCTATGCTTGTCTTAAGTAAGTGTTACTATCTTGCTAACTTTGAAAACTCAGATCATAGGTTTACTAACTTAGGTATACTCTCTGCAGCTTGATCAAAAGTCAACTCCCACCACACACCCACACGGAGGTGTTTCTTCTTGATCCACAAATGTCAGTGATTATTAGATAGAAGAACAGTCCATCTAGCACCTTTGAAAGTTGGTTTCTCCACTGTGCTACGCTGGAAGTAACTGTCATCATCTTTCCATATGAGAACAACCATCACTGGAGTCTCATATGCCTTGATCTTGATCAACCAATAGTATGGGTGTTCAATTCAATAAAAGGAACCCACCCTGAAAATAGGCTGTAAGTGTTATGTATCAGAAAGTGTTTCTTATAGATATCCATGTAAATTTGAAGCCTCAAGCTAACATCTTGATACTGCTTTGTGCAGTTGTATAAAGAGGTTGTTGCTTGCTTATGGCAAGCTATGTGGAAGGTATGAACTTTACAAGGCCCCAATCAAAGATGTACCTGTCCCAAATCAAACCGATGGAAATTCTTGCGGCGGCTGGAGATCTCTTCTCCATGCAGAATATGTCCTGCAAAGCTACTTTGCATTAAAACCTTTCATGACTAAGGTAACCATTTGGCAATGCATTCAGTCAGTTTTGGTTTTCTTTATACAAGACTTCTCACCAATATGTGGTCTTTCAATTTTGCAGAGTGCTTTAAAAAACTACACGTATGATTATTTGCAAAGATACCGGGTAAGTCTAATACAACACCTGCTTACTATGTCGAGCCCCAGAGAACCTGAAGATAGCAGCTTGGACGACCGCACAATTGATATGACAATACATGATGTGCCACCACGACAAACCCTTGCATCAGATACACTGGAATCACAACGGGCTGAGGTGGTCATATCAACCGAAGAGGAAAGAGCCTAGGATGAAGAAAGGTCATGTAACATTTAATGGCCTAATAACTTATGTGTAGCGGAAATTAGCATGAACATAGTGGGCATTTCATTAGAATAGATTCCTAATGAGAATTACAAGAGTGCTTGGGTGGAGAGAGCAACAAAAGGCATAACACCTAGTTAGATAGCATCAACAATACTTTCAAAAGAGAGAGAAATTAATCTATTGACAACAGTTGAGGACCGGATTTGCATGGAGCCGGTCCCCCCTCCAAAAGGCTTTGTATTATGGTTTCTCCCATCAAGAGAGACATTGTACAATACAATTCTTTTTGTTCCTTCAAGACTAGCTAGTGCAATGAAGATGGAAGCTTCATGCACTAAGCAAAACACTTAATCAAACACAACTTGTATTATCCCCGTTCTCAGACCCAAGACCTCACACACCTTCGAAGATGGTGAGAGCTAGCAGGGTATGAGAGTAGATTAAGAAGAAGAAGGAGTATCTTACGAGAAAGATGTACATCTCCTCACATAATCACTCATATTAGCATAGCTTAGCTTAGTAATTAGCTTGGTAGAGAAGATGAGAATGCATTGAAGCTTGTCTCTTGGTTGGATTTGCATCCACATGCCAAGAGAGTGTTGATGTAGGCTTCTATCTCACAAGCTTGGAGTAGGTGATGAGCCCTCCATTAAAGATAGGGAGGAGATAGAGTATTCTTTCTTCACACATGGTCAAGTGTGAGTGTGTGTGTGTCAATACCAAGCAAAAATAATCCCCCCCTCTCTCTTGGGCGAGCCCTTCCTGCTTAATTGGTCTGGCTTTTGCCTCATTGGACCTCCCCAAGTCAAGCCAATGGGTGTTAAGCAGCATAAGTGATAGCCTTCTGACATGTGTCCCCCTTTCCCCTTTTGTGAGAGCTTTAGGTAATTAAATAATTAAAATAAACTCTCATTGGACCCCTTTTCCTCCTGGCCAATAGGAATCAGGCAAGCCATTGGGCTCCGTCTGTGATTTATTGTTTGGATGTTTTGCAAGAACTGGACGAAGAGAGGTTAAATAGCTTTGCAGTGCTGCAGGATCTGCAGTCTAGGCGGAAAAAATGGCTGGATCACCCGAAAGCACGGCAATTTGTTCGGGGACAGCTGGTCTTGGTCTTTAATTCCCGTCTCGGGAAGATGCCGGGGAAGCTTAAATTACAGTGGTCAGGACCATTCTGGATTTTTCAAGCATGCGGGCCCGTCTCTTTTTATTTAGCGGATTTGCGGGGGGAGGTTATTTCTTTGCCGGTCAATGGTTTCAAACTGCGCCATTATGTTTCACCTACCTCGATTCAATGCCCCTTTGCTGTAGTACAAGAGCCGGAAGCCGTCCTAATCATGATTGGGGATTCTTTTGCATGCAATCTTGGAAAGCGGGAAAGGAGCTATGATGGTTGCGACACCGTCGATCGCCTTATTTTCGGAACTCATTGTGAGAGGGTTACTACATGCAGACGATTCTTATTGTGCCTCTCCTGTTTTGTGTATCGTGCATTCTTAGTGCTCTACTCTCTGCTCCTTCATCTCATCATCGCCATGACGGATTCTCTCTTGCAATGTATCCCCTTCACTCCTCTACAGCAGCTCGCTCTTCGACGAGTGGACACTTGGATACAAGACTTGCGGCTACGCGTGTTCACCAACTTGGACTAGCAAGGGATACCTATTCACCCGCAAGCAGCACGTTTGATTGAGCAACTTGCTGCTGGAGATATTTGGCTACAAGCCAAAACCTACACCATCTCGACCAGAGCCAAAAATGTTTTGCATTCGGCCAACTTTGGGCCAGTGGCTTGGGCAGCTGTTGTCAAAGAAAGACTTCTGGCAGAATGCCAAAGAGTGATGGCACAGTTGGGGGAAAATACACCAAACAATACAAAAGTCGGCCAATTGCTCACACTGATTTTTCCCTTAAGGGAAGTTTTTCCTCTCGCCCTGCGTCCTCTATGCCACTTTGAAGATGATAGATTGGTGGTCCAAGGGACTGTTGCTCCTCTATCGCAAACACAAATTTTGGCAGTTTCTGGTGGAGGGGAAACACAGCAGTAGAATGTTGGCACTGGGGATTTTCCGAGTCCTTCGACGGCAGTGGTATCCTCTGGAGTCCTAGAGATGGCCACTGCAGGTGCAGGATCAGCAAACCGCAAGCGCAGCAGGGAGGAACAACAATTTTCTACACCACCTCCGACGAATGCATCTCTTCTACTAGAGGATTCTGCGGTGGCATGCTGGCATTGTCGAATGCAGGAGAGAGTGGCAAGTGCTACTCCGCTGAGGACGGGCTCTTCGACTGCGGATGTTCCTTCGCAACCGGAAACTTTTGGAACTACCAATGCGGCCTCCTCGACGGCAGATACTCTTCCTGTAGCGCTACCTTGGGAGGCTATGGCAGCAACCCCGACTGACCAAATACAAGCGTGCGGCACTTTTTTTAGCAGACTTGCAGAGTCTATTCGTGCGGCCTAGCCAGCCCCCGCCATAGAGGGAAGAGTAAATGAGCTGGAAGCGTAGGTAGCGGCCTTGCAGACTCGCATTGCCGAGTTGTCCAATCAGAATGAAGAACTGACTGCAACAACCCTCCAGCAAGATGCAAAAATACAAAGGCTACGAGGGGATAATGCCGCGTTTGTGGCTTCTATTCAACAGGAACTACTTCAGTTGAGAACGTAGCAGAGCCTTGCCTCATACTTAGCCTCACACCCTGGTGATGTAATGATCAATATGAATGATTTGGATGCGTTGGCAGTGGAGATGCAAGAGGATCTCCGTGTTTTTTTGGACAATCAACTACAAAGATGGAGTACACGCTTATCGGCTGAGGTGAGAGCACAGCCACCCACTCAGTAGGTTGTGGTGCAGAAATCTGAGTCATCCAACACTGACAGAGGTAAGAGTGTTGTTCTCGAGGGTTTTGATGTTGCTGATTAGGTGCAAGCTATAGAGGATTGTGTTGAAGCCCAGGCTCATGTATCTCGTTTGCAGAAAATGATTCGTTGATTTCGTAAGGAGTGGCGCATGGTCTGTTTTTGGGTGGAGACCTTGGTTCATTCGTTCTCTCTCAGTCTACCACCTTGCCCTCCATTTTGGTCTGCTCTTAATAGATATCTTTCTCGCTATTATCCTTTACATACACCTCTTGCTCCTTTGCCACAGGCGCCACAATCCATCTCTTTGCCAACGAAGTTTATTCCTCGGGCTCCTTGGCCAGCACATATTGAGATAGACCCACATCTGTTGGATGAGGTCTATCGGGCACATACTGCAGATTTTAGAGGCTTTGGCTGCATTGATATTTCCTCTTCACCAGAACAGGTTGAAGAGCAACAACCGGAACCTTCCAACCTGAGGGGCTGAGTGTGGGTTCGCGCAATCCACCGTGCGTGTCAGTTGTTATAGCATTAGCCACACATGCGGTCCTACGGTCCTGTGGAGGTCTGGACACTGCGAATCAGGAGTCATGCGGTATGCGGTGGACGTGGCGGTAGTTCTTCACAGGATATCATGGGACAAGAGTGTGTGCACCGTTCTCGATCTACGCTAGAGCAGCGGTTGTATATGGAGGGGCATACCTGTCTTGTGATGTAACAAAACCAATCTCTATGATATTCATGGCATCTACTGTTGTAACTATGTGTCTGGATCACACATGAATGACGCAAGCGGTGTTCTGTGCCTGTGTACTGTGTATTTTCTTCTATCGTCATTCTATGTGTTGATGTTCATATAATGTAGTCGCGGGTAATCATTCTCGTAATGCCTATTGCTCCTGAGCGAGCAATAGCCATTACATGGGCCTGATGATAAATGCTATGTAATCAAAATGTCCACAAAAGGATCGTCTTTTGGAGTTGAGCTAGTCAATAGAATGAGGTGAGGAGGGTTAGGAGATTTGAGTAGTGCTTGGCTGCACTTTGATCATACTCATCGGATTGAAGGATGGGCAACTATGTACTTCTCGGTTTATGATCTTGGGTAACTGAATTTATAAAAATATGATAGATAGAATGTTTTGTTATAAGATAAATTTTTTCACTTATTCTTTCTATGTGTACAGCATGAGAGCATTGCAGATGATAGCAATATGTGAGTGTAAAGAAGAAGATGAAGATACACACATCTTGTTTTGGAGAAATTTAAACTCGGCTATGGAGAGGTGTGGGCATGAGCCAGCAGACTTTGCTGGATTTATGTTTGATGAAGCCGAGGCGAATTGGCTGGCAGTACGAGTTGTATACAATGGAGGACGGCATTATGTAATGGAGGGGAGGGAGTGCTGGTATCTTTTCCATTGGGAACAGAGTCTACACAAACACAAAAACACCACAAACATCATTGAGATGTGTGAAGCATGGCGCCTAGCAAAGACTACAAAGGAGGCCTCCCATATAGCTTCCACAATACGAGAATGGTGGGTGAAAAATGTGACAGGGGATAATAAAAAGTCCTTAGAGAGATGGTTTAGTTGGTGGGAGCAACGGATTTCCCATTGGGGAAGCTTTGAGACAATGGTATATCATCGAGATTTTTGGTTCTTATTAAATACATGAAAATAGAGATTTACGTGTTTATGGTTTTACTCGTTTTGTTTATAGGTCTATAAGATTCCATGGGAAAAAGCTCAAATATCGAGCATAAACTTGTCAGAGAGCATCCATGCTAGTTGGCTAGCAGCTGAAGGTGGTAAACGTAAAATATTACTTTATGATGCATGTGTCAGTGATGTTTTGAATGCATATATTTAATGCACAAAAAGATTGGGATACACCACAGGCAGATAAATCAGAACGGGTCCTTCCATAGAAGCAATGATGGTTAGATCCAGACGTAGAGAATCATAAAATCCAACTCAGTATGCGAGTACCTTAAAAGGCTTGGTTGTTGGTAGTCCTTTGTATGAGGAGCCTATGATGGAAGGTGACAAAGAGACAGTACAAGGAGGAAGAAAACTAGTGGAATCGATACAAGCTCACATAAACCTAGATATGTAATGGAAGCAAGACAATGCAAAACTAGAGGGAGACAACGGAGTATACATTTTGATAGAGAGGATAATGAATAAGTATATGTTGTCACTGATAGTGAAGCAGAAGAGAGAATTCCAGTGCAGCCTAGGGAGAACTCAGCAAGGTGTTTTCAAGAAGTCAAGTTGCCCATGAAGAGTGGGATTTATGAAGGATGCTAGCCAGTTGCATGAGGAAATGTTTCAAGAAAATGGACCAACCATGAGACCAATGACTGCTATTACCGACCAAAGTATGATGGAAATGTTCAATATGTGCCTATGAGGCCACAAGGACAACCCATGTATAGATATCAGCCTAATATGGCCCCACCTCAAAGACCACCAATGGGTATGGAAAGACCTCAACCCATGTTGGGTTAGCAACCTCCATATCCTGGGCATAATGCAGTGCCTGTAAAGTACATGCATCCTGAGGGAATCATTGATGAACAAGCACTTGTGCCTGTTATACCCAATGTTGAGCCTAGTCCATCTACAGTAATGGTAGAAGGAGAGTGATATACTTCACATACACCACCAATGGAATAACCTACGAATTATACTACATTAGATCTTGCACCGATGTACTATGTAGCTAATCAAGGTATTAGACCTTCGATGGTAAGACCCATGATTAAGCCAAGAACTACAAACTGTGCAGATGACCATTGGAAAAATAAATGCCCCGAGCATGACAAGAACATTAAGCCAATTGAAGCTTTTTGTATACAATGTTGCAAAAAGGGAGGACACTTCCCTAAAGATTGTCCAAAAAATCCTTTAAACAAGGATAAAACAATAGTGAATGTAGTCCAAGTGATACCTAGTAGCTCATCGGAGAGTGAATCTATTGTTCCAATCAAGGTAATCACCGGAGCCGAGTCTAAGAAAAATAAACAAAGCTCCTCTGATGATTTGGAGAATACTAAAATTTCCTCTCAAAAGACCAAGAGAAGAAGAATTGAAAGATATGAGATGAGAAAACATAAACAAAGGGTTGAAATTGACGAGAAAGCCAAGAAACTATTCCAGAAAAAAGTAAAAGAAACTGGAATTGAAATCAAGGAAACCATAGTGAAATCTGGAGGATCAATTTTGGTAGAAAAAAATTTTGAGCCAATCAATGCATCCTTGGAAGCTTACATAAAGTAGGCCACAACATTGAAAACAAGTGGAAAAACTATCCTTCTCCAGATATGGAAGCAGCTAAGCCTGAAGCTTATCAAAATTTGTAAGAATTATGCAAGAGATGGTGGAAAAAAAAAAGCCCAGAGGAGCTTGTGGTAGAACCAGTAAAGAGAACTATTAAAAATCAGGCCATATTTATGGAATGATCTACATAAAACTTGATAAGAAGGCTAATCGCAAAAAATCTGGGAAAATCGAAACACGAATTGGATAACAAAGAGATTAGATCCGTCCCAAATGAACAAATTCAGAGAATACTACGAGGGGGAAGAAGGAAACAAAACCCTTCCAGTAAGACATAATGATATAGAAACCATGGCAATACTAGATAGCACGGCAGGCATAGCCATAGCCATGAAAGTAGTATGGCAATCATGGGGAAAACCATCCATTAGACAATCTCAAATGAAATTGCAATTGACTGATGTACAAATCAAAAACCCTTAGGACTGTTTGAAAAAGTGATAGTTAATTCTTGTGGAATTGAATATGAATATACTTTTGTACTAGTGGACTTTGGATAGAAACTCAGTTATGAAATCATCTTGGGAAGACCTTTCATGCGACAAGTACAACTCATCCAAGATTTGGAAAACAATTATCTGGTGACTTGAAGCAAGTGGGATCAATAACAAGGGTTAATCTAAAAGATCACACTTATAAAGATGTCATGAAAACGCTTATACAAGAATTTGACTCAGTCTCTTCGGTTGAAACTAAGATTCCATCTTGGTCACACCTATTTGGATGTGCAGAGCTTCAAAAAATGGGAGCTTCAAACGAGAAGAATGTATCTTAGAAAGGGATTACACAGATGAATCCTAAATACCTGAACCCTTTCCGGAGAATTTGTTTGATCCATTTGAGTGGACTCAAATTTTAGCAACAATGGATGTGTGTGTAAATACGTATGTGCCTATTTTTGCAATGAGGACGGATATGACATAATTCCCATACAAATGATCTCAACCCTTCACATTGAAGAAAAAATTCAAGAATCCAAGGACTTAATGAAAGCTCAACAAGTCTTTTTAGACCTCCACTACGATGCAATAGATGAGTTAGAAGAACATTTAGCTACCTCATATGATTCGGGGTCAGAAAAAGAACATGTGAGAGCTAAACTTTTCATGAAAGGAGGGAGGAAAAAAAAAATTGACTTTCCAAATAAGAAATCGAGAAGACAAAAATGGTTTAGAAGAAAAAGAGACACCACAAACTTGAAATGTAAACCAATGCCATCAGTCTCTAGTAGAACACAATTTTTGATGCATATAGATGCACATGATTGCGTCAAAGACAACATCACGGGTAGGTATCCTTCAGAAGAAAAGCAAGAAATATCAAAAACATCGAGAAAAATGAGAGATAAAACTCAAGAAAAACCTAAATACCAGGACAAGGATTTAGACATGACACGAGTTGAACAAAGAAAGAAGTATCAAGAGTTGACGAAATCTCTAAAGGAGATGTACACCACTGAAATGGAAACCACCAAGGAGGAAGGTAAACATGTAATAAGTGTTCCATCCCATTACAAGAAATATACTCTCCAAGACCGAAAGATCATAGTCGAACAACCTGTCAGGGAAGTAAGAAAATAGGGCGAGTCCTACGAAGGACCTGAAAACGTAAAAAAATAGATATGTCTGAACAAAGAGAAGAGCCTAGACCTGCCTACATTGCCAAAATGACCTAACGGAAGAAGAAGAAGATCTTATATTAAGCTTACTAAAAGAATACTGAGATATCTTTGCTTGGTATTATAACGATCTTAAGGGTGTTGATCGAGAAATCTGTCAACATACTATACGTATGAGAGATGATGTGCAAAACCAAGTAGACAGAGGCCATATACTTATAATGAAACATTTGCCAGAAAGATCAAAGAAGAGATAGAAAAGCTCAAGGAAGATGAATTCATTTATGAAATTGAACACATAGATTGGCTGTAATGGAATTTGCCTATTCAATTTGAGAATAGCGGAATTTAATGAGAGTACTTTCAAGAAATGATTTTGTGAGCATAGCGGGTATACATAATTGAAGATAGCAACATAATCATAGCAATTAGTTAACTTGGCATAGACAATACTTTTGCAAGAGAGAGAGTTTAGAGAACATGACAACAATTGAGGACCGGATTTATGTGGAGCCGGTCCCCCCTCCAATAGGCATTTGTATTATGATTTCTCCCATAAAGAGAGACTTGTTACAATACAGTCTTTGTGTTCCTTGTGACCTAGGTGATGCCATGAAGATGGAAGGCTTCATGCACCACAAACATAACATAAACTTAAAGAAAGCTTTAACTATCCCAAGCCTCAGTCCCAAGACCTCAAACACCTTCGAAGGTGGAGAGAGCTAGCAGGGAATGAGGGTAGGGAAGAGGAAGAAGAAACATTTCGTAGGAGAAAGAATTAGTTCCTCACTTATCATACTCTTGTTGCTAGCATACATAATAGCATAGTAATAAAGAAGAAGGATATGGAAAGCTTAAGCATTGAAGCATGGCTCTTGGTTGGATTTGCACTCCATAGCCAAGAGTGTTGGTGTAGGCTCTCAACCTCTACTTGCTTGGAGAGGGAGATCTTGCACTTTGCATATCACACAATGAGAGTGCTTGTGAGTGTGTGTGGGTGAGTATACCCCCTAGGCACCCCCCTAGCTTGCTTGGGTCGACCCCCCCTTGTAGCTCATGCCTGAAGCTCATTGGACCCCTCCAGGCCTAGCCAATCACAAGCAGGAGCCATTACAAGCAACATGGGTAGCCTTGGGACAAGTGTCCCCCTTTCCCCTTTGAGAGAGAGGACTTGATAAATGCTAAAACAATTAGATAATTCATGTAATTTATCATTGGACCCCTTTGAAGCCTAGCCAATAGGCTTCAAGCAACACATGAAGGTAACATGGGTAGGAGCCTGACATGTGTCCTTGCTGCCTCTTCAAGATGGGCTTCCCTTGTGTGTGTGAGTGGGTGTTCTCTCTCTAGGCCCTAGGAAAAGGGCTCGCCCCCCCTCTTGTAGGAATGCTTTTGACTTTTAGGTGATCAAGCACCTTACTCACCAAGCATGACAAAGCACTTGAACTAGGGGGGGTTCCCACAAGCATCTCAGGCAAGCTTCTCAAGGCACCTCAAGTACTTTAATCATGCAGCAAGTCAAGCACCTCAAGCATGGAGCCAGTCAAGCACCTCAAGCATATTAATCAAGCACCTCAAGCGTGAAAAACACCTCAAGCATGACAAGCACCTCAAGCAGGACAAGCACCTCGAGCTTGGGCCGGGTTCCCACCTCAAGCTCAGCCCTAGCTTACTTAAGGTCAAAAGGACTTTTACACACATTTATTGGAGGTCTTCAATGAAGCTAACCCTAAGGTCTTATGCTCCATTGGTTAGCCTTGCTCTTTGATAGACCATCTCCCTTTTGGGCCCCTTTACATTGGCCCCGTGTTGAGATAGATCTAAAAGCACATACCTATATCTTAACACTTGTTCCCGTTTATTCTCCCACATTAAGTGATCAATTTAATATGAGAAAATCATTTGGGTTAGTTAGATATTAGATTTTATGACATTACCTCTCTCTTGAAATCATAGTCGTCCTCGACTATGAGGTAGAAG
This sequence comes from Adiantum capillus-veneris, assembly GCF_014529385.1. Classification (NCBI taxonomy): domain Eukaryota; kingdom Viridiplantae; phylum Streptophyta; class Polypodiopsida; order Polypodiales; family Pteridaceae; genus Adiantum; species Adiantum capillus-veneris. The sequence continues at coordinate 112,651,444 of NC_140953.1, read as the reverse complement.
AGATAAAGTCTTAGTCATTAGTCAATCGTACTTAGCGGGTAAAGGATCCCTTTTTACCCTACGACATCTTTCCAAGATGGATGACTAATCCATTTGGTGCTTGGGAGACATAGCTGCCGCAAGCATGTCTACTCTTTAGTCCATTTCATTCTCCCAAAGTAGAGTGACAAATTCTACTTGGTGTTTGAGAGACGTCGTCATCACAAACATGATTCTAAGCATGCATACTAGTTAAATTTGTGCACAATTAAAAAGAGGACTAGTCATATAAGACAAAAACATGAGTTATTTAAAAGAAATTTGTACATTTGCTTACTCTAATGTAGCATTGTAAGCATTGACAAGGTTCATACTATCCTTAAGTTGTACTCCTTGCATCCATTTAGCATCTTCAAAAGGATAATTTTTGAACTTAATAAGATACCGTCGGATAATCTTACCATGTCGTAGTACCTTGTCTTCATGCCGAAGGATAGCTTCGGGTTGTAGCACCTCTTCTTGGTCTTCAACTTCGGGAGGGTCTTCAATAATTGGTTCAATTGGTGGCTCTCCTTTGTAGGGCTTAAGTAAGCTTACATGAAAGGCATTGTGTATAAGCCAATGGTTGGGCAACTTGAGTTGATAAGCCGTCTCATTGATAGGCTTCAAGATTTGGAAAGGACCATAGTATCTTTTTGCTAGTTTAGCATAATACTTTTGATGGCCCGTAGGATTTTTGCCCGTCGTTTGCCTTAATCGAGCCTTAGGAAACTTGAGTAAGACCCAATCATTTTCTTTGAACATTAAGGCTCTTCTGTGCTTATCAGCAGCAGCTTTTTGCCTTCGTTGAGAGATGGCTATAGCTTCCCTAATCTTTTGAAAAGATTCTTGTAGGTCACGGCTATACTCATCGGCGGCGAAGATCTTCCCATGTACTTTCAGTAGCAAGGGACTTTTAGGTCTTCCTTCTATGATCTCGAAAGGTTCTTTGCCCGTAGAAGTATGTACAGTATTATTGTAGGCATACTCTACTAGCGGTAAATACTTTTCCCATTGTGAGCGTTGATCTACTTCGGTAACATAAGTCTTGAGTAGATCGAGTATCGTAAGATTGGCTATCTCACTTTGGCCATCCGTTTGTGGGTGATAGGCCGAAGAGAAATTCAATCTTGTTCCTAGATTTTCAAAGAGACCTTTCCAGAAATTACTGGTCATTCTAGGATCTCTATCTGACACGATGGATGTGGGTAATCCATGGTGTTTGAAAATCTGAGATATGAAGAGAGTTGCCATTTGATGTGCCTTAATAGTCTTTTTGACAGGAATAAAATGTGCTTGCTTGCTAAACCTGTCGACTATTGTCCATATTCCTGTATTCCCATGGATAGACTTGGGTAATCTAAAGATGAAATCCATGGATATACTCTCCCATGGTGAATTTGGAATAGGCAATGGCTGGAGTAATCCAGGTTGCTTCCCTCTATCATACTTGGTCTTTTGGCATACTACACATTTTGAAACATACTCTTGTATGTCCACTTTCATGGTAGGCCAATAGAAATACGTCTCTACTCCTCGGAGAGTAGGTTGAATACCTCTATGCCCTGCATATGGAGGAGCATGGGATTCATACATAACCTTCTCACGAAGGGAATGGGTAACACATAGCCTATTGCCGTGGAGAAGATAACCATCCTGTAAGGTGAATGGTTCCTCTTTCTTCCCCAAAGCAAGGGCTGACATTATGTCTCTAAAGTCAGGGTCAGTAGCATACTCATCTATCATAGAGGATAGATCATTGTGAGTAGCTATAGACACCGCATTAACTTTTGGTCGTCGTGAAAGTGCATCGGCAACTTGATTGTGCTTACCAGCTATGTGAGCAATATGAAAATTAAATTGCGAAAGAAAATTTGCCCACCTCATTTGTTTGTCGGAAAGCTTGGTTTGCGTCATGAAATACTTGAGACTTTGGTGGTCGGTTTGTAGGATAAATGGAGTGCCCAATAGGTAGTGCTTCCATGTGTCTAGGGCATGTAGAACAGCTAAAAGCTCTTTCTCATAAATGCCCAAGACTCGTTCATCACCATTGAGCCTTCGGCTCTCATATGCTATGGCATGCCCTTCTTGAAGCAAAACCGCTCCAAGGCAATCACCACAAGCATCACATTGGACCTCAAATGGCTTTGAGAGATCCGGAAGCACGAGGAATGGTTGGGAAGTAAGCTTCTCTTTGAGTTTTTCAAAAGCATTTTGCTCCTTAGCAGTCCATACAAACTTAACGTTCTTCTTGGTTAAGTCGTGTAGTGGTCCTGCTACTTGAGAGAATTTTGCTATGAAGCGTCTATAGTATGCACACATACCAATAAAGCTTCTTAGCTCATGTAGATTCCTTGGATTAGGCCATGATTTTATTACCTCTAACTTTGATGGATCCATACGAATACCATCGTGAGAGATAATATGGCCTAGATATTGAATCTCTTGAAGGAAGAATTCACTTTTCTTTTGGTTGAGAAAAAGTTTGTTCTCCCTCAAGGCTTGAAAAATCACTTGGAGATGTTGCTTATGTTCCTCCAAAGACTTGGAGTAGATGATGATATCATCGAAGAACACTCCAGTGAATTTTCGATATGGTCTAAAAATTTTCTCCATCAAACGATTGAACGTAGCTGGTGCATTAGTCAAGCCAAAAGGCATGACTAGATATTCATAAAGACCAAATGTTGTGCGAAACGCGGTCTTTAAGATATCCTCATCCACTATCCTTATTTGATGATAGCCACTCTTAAGGTCAATCCTACTGAAGTAGGTAGAGCCTTGTAGCTTATCAAACAGATCTTCTACCCGAGGTACGGGAAATCTGTTTTTGATAGTGATATGGTTTAGTGCTCGATAGTCCACACACATACGGTATGTACCATCTTTCTTTTGCACTAAAAGGACTGGAGAACAAAAAGGAGAGGAACTAGGCCTCACCATCCCTTTGTCTACCAGCTCTTGTACTTGCCTCATGATCTCCTCTTGTTGAGCTTGTGAGACTCGATAAGGAGGTTTGTTAGGCGGTGAGCTTCCCGGAAGGAGCTCAATACGATGGTCATCATCCCCTCGTTTTGGAGGTAGGTCCATAGGGATATCATCGATGAACACATCTTGGAATCCTTTTAGAAAAGTAGACAAGTCTAACTCTTCTTGATTCCTATCATTTTCATTTGATGAAACATTATTAGCTTTTAGAGACTCTTTGACATAAATCATGTACGCAGAAACTGAGCTCTTCATTGATTTATCAAAAGAAAGAGGATTTACAAGTGGAATAGTGCGACCACGCTCACTAGCATCTATATACATGTTCTTTCCCCTGTAGGTGAAGTAAATTCTCCTTTCAGGGAACTTCATGTTGGCAGCCATGCGATCAAACCATGGTGCCCCTAGGATAACAGCCTGATGTTGGAGGGGAGAGATGAAGAAGTCTTCTTTGTCGACATAGCTTTGGACATGAAGCCTCAACTTCCCAATCAAGGGAGTAACGGAGGCTTGTTGTCCCTTGAAAGCTGCATCAGCTGTTACTATATCTCCCATCTCAAAAGCTTGAATGCCCAACTTGGTGGCCAACTCTATTGATATGAAGTTGAGAGTAGAGCCAAGGTCAAACAAGATGAAGGCATCATGCTCTCTTACCTTTCCCCAAGCATAGGAGAGTGATGATCCTTTGCAATGAGCATCCTCTTTTGGAGCTTCGATGGTGGAAGCCCTAGGAGTCTCATTGCGAGTATTCTTCTTGGGGCAAGAACGATAGCCATGTCCTTGCTCCCCACACTTGAAACACTTATGGTCTTTGCGAAAAGCTTCAAGCTCTTCAGGAGAGAGTTTGTTTTTACCTTTGTAAACTCCCTTCTCCTTGGACCGATTGTTGTTGTTGTTGTTGGAAGTGCCTTGGGAATTATTTTGAGCATTGGATTTCCCCTTTGCATCATTTTTATCTTTGTTTTCCATGGGCTTGACATTACGTCTAGCCCCTTGATGGAAATTGATGCGTGAAGCAACCATGGTGTGGTGGATTACTTCGGTAATAGTACCGGGCCGTTGAGAGTTGATATATTCGGCCATCTCTTCAGGTAATCCCGCATAGAATTGTTGTCTTTGCTCGGCAAAGTCTATCTTTTGAAAGACAGTAGCTTTGAGATGTAAATCCCAAAACTTATCTACATACTTGTTGATAGACTCATGAGAGAGGAGCTTCAAGCCGCGCCATTCGGTAAGAACTTTATCTTTAGTATCGCTTGGAAGAAATTGCTTCATGATGGAAACTCGTAGAGTTTTCCATGTCTTTGGGGCTTCTCCATTGCCACGAAGGCTAGCCCACCATTGACGAGCTGATTTTTGGAAGTGCATAGCTACATGGCGTAGCTTGGAGGACTCTGTGAAGCCCTCGTCCCCAAAGGCCGCATCAAATTGCTGGATGAAGGCCAACACTTTGTCGGTAGCACCAAAGGTGCCATCGTAGGTGAGAAAAGAGATACTCTTTCCTCCCTCCTTGAACTTCTTTAGCTTTTGTGACCTTCGCCATGCAGGAAATGATTTGCGATGCCCTCCCCTCTTGTATTCTCTAGGAGAATAGCCATAACTTTCATCGGAAGAGAAGGAAGGTGAAGAAGAAGGAGAAGAGGGTGACCTCTTCCTAGCCCTTTTCTTCCTTTGTTTCCTCTCTTGCCTTTGAGAGTGATGAGGAGAAGGACTATGGGTTGCTCTTTTCCTCTTGGGAGGAGTAGGCGATCGTCTAGACCGCCTTCTTCGTGGAGCCACATCTTCAGAAGAACTTAGACTTTCATTGCTTTCTTTCTCTTTGGATTCCTCCTCTCGAATGGGAGAGAGTCTTCTTTTGGGGGTCTCTTCAAGAGGCCTCCTAAGCTCTCTCTCCTCTTGGAGAGGAAGGGAAATTCCATAGGCACGAAGTTGTTGAGTAACTTCGGCTTGCAAGGTAGGGTTGCCCATAGCTTGTTGCAACCTAGTCACAAGATAATTCACAAACATGGGAGCATCATTATTAGCACCTTCATGTGCAAAATCAAAGCTATCAATGTTCATTCTACTCTCTTGATTATTGTCAGCCATGTTAACAAAATTTTATGTATGTACTTAGTGTATGCTTTGGCAATTCAAAACCTTAGTTGCCACTCCTCTTAGCCTTTGAAAATCGGCTCCTAAGTATCTACACCCACGGCTCAAAGTGGTTAATTATAGAGAGTAGAGGAGTAGGTCTAACATAGCAGAGTTGCCAAGGGCTAGCTCCTTTCGGACTTCTTATGGCTCAATAATGGTAAAGCCGTAGGCAAGTCTAAAAAGACTCCATTATTAAGTCCAAAGCTCCCGAGGTGTGCACCATCCCCCACATAGTGGGCTTAACAAAACCGGTATTAGATCCCAGTTCCACTTACTCTATTATAATTAACAACATCAACCATTTATAGGCTACTTAAGGACCTCTATTCTTAAGCAAGAAAAGAGAAACCAAATGCTCTGATACCAATGTAATGGAATTTGCCTATTCAATTTGAGAATAGCGGAATTTAATGAGAGTACTTTCAAGAAATGATTTTGTGAGCATAGCGGGTATACATAATTGAAGATAGCAACATAATCATAGCAATTAGTTAACTTGGCATAGACAATACTTTTGCAAGAGAGAGAGTTTAGAGAACATGACAACAATTGAGGACCGGATTTATGTGGAGCCGGTCCCCCCTCCAATAGGCATTTGTATTATGATTTCTCCCATAAAGAGAGACTTGTTACAATACAGTCTTTGTGTTCCTTGTGACCTAGGTGATGCCATGAAGATGGAAGGCTTCATGCACCACAAACATAACATAAACTTGAAGAAAGCTTTAACTATCCCAAGCCTCAGTCCCAAGACCTCAAACACCTTCGAAGGTGGAGAGAGCTAGCAGGGAATGAGGGTAGGGAAGAGGAAGAAGAAACATTTCGTAGGAGAAAGAATTAGTTCCTCACTTATCATACTCTTGTTGCTAGCATACATAATAGCATAGTAATGAAGAAGAAGGAGATGGCAAGCTTAAGCATTGAAGCATGGCTCTTGGTTGGATTTGCACTCCATAGCCAAGAGTGTTGGTGTAGGCTCTCAACCTCTACTTGCTTGGAGAGGGAGCTCTTGCACTTTGCATATCACACAATGAGAGTGCTTGTGAGTGTGTGTGGGTGAGTATACCCCCTAGGCACCCCCCTAGCTTGCTTGGGTCGACCCCCCCTTGTAGCTCATGCCTGAAGCTCATTGGACCCCTCCAGGCCTAGCCAATCACAAGCAGGAGCCATTACAAGCAACATGGGTAGCCTTGGGACAAGTGTCCCCCTTTCCCCTTTGAGAGAGAGGACTTGATAAATGCTAAAACAATTAGATAATTCATGTAATTTATCATTGGACCCCTTTGAAGCCTAGCCAATAGGCTTCAAGCAACACATGAAGGTAACATGGGTAGGGGCCTGACATGTGTCCTTGCTGCCTCTTCAAGATGGGCTTCCCTTGTGTGTGTGAGTGGGTGTTCTCTCTCTAGGCCCTAGGAAAAGGGCTCACCCCCCCTCTTGTAGGAATGCTTTTGACTTTTAGGTGATCAAGCACCTTACTCACCAAGCATGACAAAGCACTTGAACTAGGGGGGGTTCCCACAAGCATCTCAGGCAAGCTTCTCAAGGCACCTCAAGTACTTTAATCATGCAGCAAGTCAAGCACCTCAAGCATGGATCCAGTCAAGCACCTCAAGCATCTTAATCAAGCACCTCAAGCATGAAAAACACCTCAAGCATGACAAGCACCTCAAGCAGGACAAGCACCTCGAGCTTGGGCCGGGTTCCCACCTCAAGCTCAGCCCTAGCTTACTTAAGGTCAAAAGGACTTTTACACACATTTATTGGAGGTCTTCAATGAAGCTAACCCTAAGGTCTTATGCTCCATTGGTTAGCCTTGCTCTTTGATAGACCATCTCCCTTTTGGGCCCCTTTACATTGGCCCCGTGTTGAGATAGATCTAAAAGCACATACCTATATCTTAACACTTGTTCCCGTTTATTCTCCCACATTAAGTGATCAATTTAATATGAGAAAATCATTTGGGTTAGTTAGATATTAGATTTTATGACATTGGCTGTCTCCAATTGTGGTATTACCCAAGAAAAATGGAAAATTAAGGGTGTGTGTCAATCTCAAGAAAGTGAATGCAGCTACCATTAGAGACAACTTTCCTCTTCCAATCATTGAGCATGTTTTAGAAAGAGTTGCAAGAAAAGAATCTTATAGCTTTTTAGATGCCTTTTCGGGATACAGTGAACATTTGGTTGACCCCAAAGATCAGCATAAAACTACCTTTGCAGCAGAATGGGGTACTTTTGCCTATTGAGTTATGCCTTTTGGGTTAACTAATGCTCTTGCAACCTTTCAAAGATTGATGAGCCATGCTTTTAAGGAATATCTTTGGAATTTCTTGGAAGTATATATGGATGATCTATATGTACATTTGTAAGGTCTCTGACCCCGAGCTAAAAGAACACCATTGTACCATGAAACAATCATAATGGAAAAAGTTGCTATTTTTAGCAGTTTTTCAAAATCTGTCGATGCCATGATGTTTAGAATTTCATAAAGCTTCCAAAAGTGAATTAAAATAATTTTTGTGGAAATTTTCCAAAAATAGTAAGTTTTTGGTCACCCGACCGGTCAGTTTTGACTGTCTCGAAAAATTGCACCCGTACCCCAAATTTGAAAAAAATGCATTTTCGGACGCCGGGGACTGCTAAATATGGCAGGTACCCAAGTTAATGCACCTTAGTTAGAGATTAGTATAGCAAGTTTTGGCATTAAATTCTGATTCGTATTGCCCGTCTTAGGTTAAAAATTAAATTTTCCTAAAGTTGTGCGGGGAGGCATCGGGCCTCGGGAGCTGTGTGGGAACCGGCTCCAGGCCACTGCTGAGTTGATATTGTAGGAAGAGGGCGCCCTCACACACTCACAGGGCTCGTGGGCTACTTTCCATGCAAGAGAGAGAGAGAGAGAGACTAAGTGAGCTCTTGAGCAGGTTGGGACACTTGGTAAGCATGCAACTAGAGCTGCCATGCATGAAGTGAGTACTCCTCCAGATGCATATAGAAGGCAAATTCGAATTTTTCATCTTGTGAGCCTATATAAGAGCATGCTCACACACACACAAGCACACATATATGCTCACACACACAATCAGTATACACACACACCTTGGGGAGGTGTTGCCGGCACACATAGCCTTTGGAGAAGGAGCAAAAGACGAAAGTGCTGCCCAATTCTCACCACAAGAATCTCCATTGGATCAGCAAATTGATTCAAATTGGGCCCCAACTATGGTAACATAAAGCTAATTTCACGTTATGTTATAATTCCTTCTATGGTTCTCATAATTCCGCTGCTAGTATGCATAATCATAGTTAAATTTCTCATTAGACACTCTCTAAATTGCTATATGATTATTCCATTTCACATTCTTAATTCTAATTTCAATTATGCAAACAATTAACCTCTCCTAATCATAGATTAATATATGATTAGCAATAAGAGAATTATCCACTAAGTCATTATAGTTAATGAATGATAGAATCAAGCCAGCAATGTGATAAGGTTAGTCCATTTCATTCTATTACCACACAATGTTTATATAGCTATGTTTAGATTCAAATTGTTCAAATATTAGGATGTAATTAGTGTAAATAATTCCACAATTAATCCACTAGAAAAAGGAATCCTCTCACCTATGCATGCGGTAAACCTGCAAATCTCTACTTGCACTAGGGAGTGATTAAGCATGCGTAATTCATCTCTAGTAAATAGATCAAGTAGAAATATGAAATTCTTAATTATCTAGGCCAAATAATTAACCTTAGGGCCAATTCCCATAGAACAAGTAAGGGGACATCAGAAATCTCTATGTCTTGAAGTAATCAAACCTCTTGTATAAAGGAGTTTGCTTATTGAAACTAATCCGTCATTTTGGTTGTATGTGCTCTCGAATATTAGCTTTCTTTTTCCAAGTTGTCAAATTAAGTAGTGAGTATAATATGGCCCCGGTAAAGAGAACTCGTTTTGGTGGTTCCCACGACCGCGAGGTTGGGACAAGCAACACAAATGGGAAGGGAAAAGCTCCCATGGTCGACCAAGTACCGGCCAACTCACGGAGGAATGACGAGAAAATTGTGGAGGTAAGTCACATTTTTAATTCAAGTTTTGCTTATTTTAACATTGCATTCAATAAGTTAGGAAATAACATATCCCTAAACATGTTGGAGAAATCCAACAGAGTTCACGGCATTTGAATTGAAATATATCTTAATTTCCAAGTAGGAAAGAATGATTGTTGGATATATACTGTTTGAGATAGGAAAGAATGTTTGCTAGGAAAAATTTAGCTCGGCCTGTTTGCTAGGAAAGAATGTTTGCTAGGATACTAGTCCGAACCCCCTTCTGATCATCACAGGGAGCCGAGTTCCTGGTTAAGGGCTCTTGAATCCACGACTGTTGGTTAAGCAGTGGATACCCACGTCTTCTGGTTAAGCGGTGGGAACCCACGTCTTGTGTTCTATGCGGTGGGAATGTCCACGTCTGCTGGTTAAGCGGTGGACATACCTAGTTGTATGGGCAACTAGGCGATAACGGGAGGAGTAAACTCTCACTGGAGGAGGGATGTTGTACCTCCAGAGCATTGGAATTTTAATGAATAAGTTTGAGTAAAATTTTTACTAGAGTTACTGTCTTGGTGCCGCTTTGCAATACTGGTTGAAGGGCTATCTTAATGAGCCTTGTGAATTGGAATCTAATCAGGGTGAAAGCATGTTAACTTGTCATGCTTTTTCATGTCCCGGACAATGCTAACTAGCACAATTTTGACATATCCTAACTCGTACAATAACTTGAGCTACATCTCCAAGATATATGACATATGATTTATCAATAGAAAGCACTTGAAACAAGGAATCCAAATGTACAACCTCCTACAAATTTGATATTATTTGTAAAAAATTTAGTGGACGCCCAACTTTTCGAGGATGTGCTAACTTGAAACTGCTAACTAGCACAAAAAGCGCGACACGTTAACATGCTTTCACGATCAAGGAACTGATATGTTGAATAACCATTGTGGTAGTAATTAGGACACACAAAGAAGTGTGAGTGTGGGGGTGGAAAGTGGGGGCTTGGGTTGGGTTGCCAATGCCTATGAGAAGGGTGGTCCCGATTGGTCGTGAACTCTCCGTCCCATAGTACTATAAATTGACGCTAGTATTACTCATTGCCCCAAGAGTACGTGCCTCTGAAATCTATGGGGAAAAAGGCACTCGAGACTTCTCTCCTCTTGGAAGGTGGGTTTTAGGACCGATAATTGATTAGACACGCTTCCCCAGCAAGGTGGAACTAGATCTCAATGCTAGTAGGCTCAAACTCGATTTACTTGGTGATGATAGATCGTCCGCTAGTTGAACCCAAAACCACGTTGTTTGTTTCCGCTGTAGATCTAGTGGCCATCAGGTTTACCATCAGATCCGTCGTTTGAGAGGATGGGGTGGGGACCTCACAACATTCATGAATCCGGGCTGATCATTTTGAACACCTCAAAAAGCTCTTTGAAACATGTAGAATTTATAAGATAGACATTAACTATTAGCTATCAAATTTGTGTTGTTTGTGGACCACCAATCCTTATTGTACTTGATCAACAAGCCTTGCAACACAGGAAGAATAGTGAGACAGTTCATTATTCTGTTGGAATTTGATTTTCACTGTAGTTGTGAAAAAGGGCACCACTAACCAAAGAGCAGATCATTTATCAAGAATTATTTCAGGAGAACCACCGAAGGGGTAGACGATGATGTACCAGATGCATATCTGTTCTCCGTGGAAATGATACCTCTATGGTTGAAAAATATGGTATCATTGATGACCATAGCTCAAGTGGACGTGCAAATACCACTTCCTATTACAACACATTTAATTGAGCAATCGGCTATGTATCAATTACTAGCTAGAAGACTATACAAAAGAAATCGAGATGGAATATTGATTTTGTGTATTAATCCTAAAGAGAAAACCCAATACCTAAGTCAAGCACATATTATCATAGCGGGACTTCACTTTGTGGAAGACCAAACTATGAAACGGATCTTGAGACTTGGAGTATTGTGGCCAACTATGAGGAGTGATCCACTTCACATCTTGCCAATGCTCTTTACCTGGGTTGTCCATGAACCTGCTCACAACTCCCACTGCATGTGCAATGTCTGGCTTTGTCCAAACCATAGCATACATTAGAGAACCTACCGCTACAGCATATGGAACTTTAGACATATAGGCTATCTCCTCTTGTGTCTTTGGACACATATCCTTTGTTAGTTTAAAGTGACCAGCCAAAGGTGTAGAAACTAGTTTTTCATTTTGCATTGCAAACCTTTCTAGTACCTTCTTGATGTAATCTTCTTGAGATAGCTTTATTGTCTTCTTCATCCTATCCCTTCATATTTTCATACCAACTATCCTGTTTGCAGCACCTAAATCTTTCATTGAAAAAGATTTAGACAACTCCTCTTTTAGGTCGTTGATGTCCTGCATGTTAGCACTTGCAATCAACATGTCATCAACATATAACATTAGGATGATGAATTTTCCATCTCCCAAATTCTTCGTGTAGACGCAGTGATCCGAGTTGCATCTTGTAAATCCATGATCCAACATCCAGCGATCAAACTTCAAGTACCATTGCCTTGATGCTTGCTTTAAATCATACAAGCTCTTCTTTAATCTGCAAACCATTTTCTCCTTACCTTTTACTTCATACCCCTTTGGTTGAAGCATGTAGATTTCCTCCTCTAAGTCACCGTGAGGGAATGCCGTATTTACATCCATTTGCTCGAGATTTAAATCATGAGCAGCCACAAGGCTTAAGACAAGCCTAATTGAGTTCATTTTTACAACAGGAGAAAATATTTCATTGAAGTCAATACCTTTCTTTTGAGAAAAACCTTTTACCACAAGCCTAGACTTGTACCTTTTCTTCCCACCTTCTTCTTCCTTCAGCTTGTATACCCATTTGTTTTGAAGTGCACGCTTACCTTTAGGCAACTCAACAAACTCCCATGTTTGCTTGCGATGTAGTGAGTCCATCTCCACTTGCATGCTCTTCGTCCGTTCATCTTTGGATTCATGTTACATAGCTTCTTCGTATGATTCCGGCTCTCCAGAATCTGAGATCAAGAGATGATTGAAGGAAGGAACAAACCTTTCTGGAGCTCTTGTAGATCTTCGAGGAATAGGTTGAGGCTCCTCATTTGGTTGACATTGTTGCACATTGTCACCGTTTGCAGTCCTTGAGTCTTCACTGTCCTCAAGCTCCATGTACTCATCATCTGTTTCTTTTGTTTGATTTCTTTCCAAGTAATCTTTGTACATATTTTGTTCGTTAAAAATTACGTCCCTACTCCTTAAGATTTTACCATCTTCAGGATTCCATAGGTGATACCCAAAGTCACCTTCTCCATAGCCAATGAAGAAACACTTTTTGGACTTTGCATCTAGCTTTGATCTTAGGCTTCTATCTATGTGCATGAAAGTCTCACACCCAAACACTTTGAGAAATGCATAATTCACCGGTTTACTTGTCCATGCCTCTTCTGGAACTCCCCCATCCAATGCCGTTGAGGGTGACCGATTGATTAAGTACATAGACGTACGTACAGCTTCTGCCCAAAGCTCAAGCGGTAGGATTGCATGTAGCCGCATGCTTCGTGCTCGCTCCATGATTGTTCTCTTCATCCTTTCCAAAATCCCATTTTGTTGAGGTGTCCTTGGGGTTGTCCTTTGCCTCCGAATGCCATTTCTAGCACAAAAGCTTTCAAAAGCTTGGCTGCAATATTCACCTCCATTGTCGGATCTGAGGCATTTAACTTTGGTACCTGTTTCATTCTCCACAAAGGCTTTCCACCTTTGAAATATGGAAAATACATCGGATTTATTCTTCATGACATAAACCCATGTTTTTCTAGTCGCATCGTCTATGAATGTTACATAGTACAATGAGCCACCAAGTGATGGTGTACATGCAGGACCCCAAACATTAGAACGAACCAACTCAAGTTTTTTATTTTTTCTTTCATTTCCTGATTTTTGAAATTTTATCCTCTTTTGTTTACCATAAACACAATCTTCACAGAACTCTAAGTCCACTTCTTTCAAACGTGGTAGAAGCTTCTTTGTTTGAAGGATTTGCATTCCTTTGGCACTCATATGTCCAAGTCGATAGTGCCACACCGCACTGTCAACTTTTGTAGTTACTGCACAACCTGAAGGTTGCGTGCTAACAGTACACAAGTAAAGTGTACCGACTTTTTCTACCTTGGAAACCACCAAAAATCCCTTTGAGATCTTCCACCGTTTGTTTCCGAATGCAATTTTGTGACCTTCATCATCCAATAGTCCTGTAGAGATTAAATTTTTGCGAAGAGAAGTAACAGCCTAGCATCTTTAATTTCCATTCATTTCTGTTAGTAGTTTTGACAGAAACTGTACCTTTGCCGACAATCTCACAAGCTTCATCATCTCCCAAGTATACATACCCAAAATTACCTTTGGTGTAGTCTTGGAAATGTTGCTTGTGTGGTGTCACATGGATTGAAGCCCCGGAATCTACTATCCAGGAATTAGACACATTGTCTAATGAGAGAATTAGAGCATCTTGCTCTACTTTACCTGTCTTGAGACTCTGTCTCCTTCTTCTTCTTGGACCAACAATCCTTCTTGACGTGGCCCTTCTTGCCGCAGTTCCAACATTCAAGAACTGACTTTGTGCGTGACTTGCTCTGCCTTGAGCGATCACGACCCTTTTGGTTTTTGAACCTCTCCTTAGGCCTTCCTCTTGTTTCCACTGACAGTGCAGCACTTGATGATTCTCCTGTGCTTCTCCTTTGTATTTCCTCGCTTAGGAGAACACCCACAACATCATCAAACTTAAGAGTATTTGTGCCAGAAATAGAATTTGTTACAGCCATCACAAGGCTGTCCCAACTATCCGGTAGAGATGATAGTATAAGGAGAGCTCGCACTTCGTTATCAAAATTGATTTTCACCGATCGAAGTTGACTTATGTTTGTGTTAAAGTCATTTAGGTGTTCTGCAACTGAACCATTCTCTGCCATCTTTAGATTGAACAAGCGCTTCATAAGAAATACCTTATTGGATGCGGATGGTTTCTCGTAGAAGTCGTCAAGTGACTTCATCAAGTCCTCCGTGGTCTTCATCTCCGAAAATTGAAGGCCACCATTGACAACAAGCTTAACCGGATTGTTCCCAGTGCCTTTCGATCAAGGACAATCCATGCTTCATCTGCCATTGTTGCGGGCTTCTTCGCAAGGCCACCCAGTGGCAAATAAAGATCCTTCTGGTAGAGATAGTCTTCAATCTGCATCTTCCAATGTTGGTAGTTTTTGCCGTTGAACTTCTCAATCTTGAGCTTCCCTTCCTCCGCCATAACTCCCACTCAATTCAACGAATCCTTTCCTTGAGATAATTTAGCTACGAGCAAACCTGGCACTGATACCAGTTGTTAGGAAATAAGACGTAGCTAAATAGATAATTGAGTAGATTACTTAATGGGGAGAGACATATTTACATACACGATATTATAGAGTAGAGAGAGAGAGAGTACACACGATATACGTGGTTCACCCAATGTGGGCTACGTCCATGGGAAAGCAGCCACTCAATGGCTTTAGTACTTCAAAACAAGAAGTAGTTTACAAAGGAATTATACCCTTAATGGAGCTCCCGCCTTGCTTCACTCTCACCACCTCACACTCACCTTGTTGCATCAACTTCACACTATGAAATGTGCGTAGAAATGGCCTACTTTTATAGGCCAAAATGGCTGCCCTCTCTTATGAGAGGCAGCCATGTGTAGCCGCCCTTGTGCGAATAAGTCCAAATCGGACCCTCCAATCTGTCCATGTGTGGCTGCCCTTGAGAAGACAGGTCCTCTTTTGAATTCGGCCACCGGCCAACCGACGGTTGTTTTCCGACCAATTTCCGGCCATAATATTCCTGCGAAAAGGAATATTTCGGCGAGAGAAAAAAAAAAGTCTCGGGGGCTTCCGCCCCTGAGGCCCCTAAAGTTGCCCCTGATTCTTGTCCGTGAAAATTTTGGTTTCCGGTAAGTGATTTTCCTTCACGCACGATGGCTTCTCCTCATAATGGGGGCCTTACAAATGTGCACTTTTACCACAGAATATTACAAGGGGTAAATCAGGCTCCATACTTAACATTCTGAGACTTCATACTTGGAGTCTAAAGAGTTATTTTAACTAATGGAACTTAGCACAACTAGTTTCTATTTAGACTCCTATTATTGCTATAGGTAGTCTTCATTGTCCTATACCCTAGATTAGGGTTTTTCGGGATAGATTTATCCTCCCTTGATCTATATCTTTGATCGAGATCACTAAATGAAATTATCCGTGCTCTTTTACAGATTTCTCTTCTTTTTGTCCCAAGCCTATGACCGAGTTAGTCTATAAGCACTTAACGTGTTCTCTTTTATTTTCCCAGATTTAATTGTCCGAATTAAGATGGAAAATACTTTATGAAGGTTAAAAATTTATTTTCAGGACATTGTACATATATGGATATTGTGTGTGTATATGCAATCAACTTCAACTATCTTGTATGAGACTTCGAAGGGTAGTTTTGATTTAGTAACTTACTTATCATAAATGGGTGTTTGTGCCTATAAAAGCTAGTAAGAAATTAAGTGAAAATACAATACAATACTGCTATTTTATCTTGCATTTTACCGAGTGTGAGAGGTCTTGGTCTCTCACATCCATGAGAGTTTTGTTAAGTGAGAATCCTTGCTTGCTTTATAGAGTCAAAAACACCACATTTGCTATTGCGTTTTGTCAATGTAGCTATCGCGTGCTTCTACAAAATAGGAAATGGTTTCCAAAGGGGAAGATGTTTGGAGCGTTGTGATGGACATTGAAGGTGTTGTACTCTTGGAATTTCCATACAATTGTAGCATGTGGGTTGTTAACATCCATGAGATGCACTTGTTGAGCACTATGTAGAGCTGGCATAAAACAAGAAACATAGCTATCAATTGAGAAAGAGTAGCACTTCCTCAAAATGTGACTACTTTGTCATTGATTCTGTATGAGATTAGTGTTTAAAACAAAAAGTAAAGTAAATATGTAGTCGAACTTAACTCCACATGTAGCCAATCAAACTAAGTTCACTATACAAGGTTGATGTTTTGGGTTTTTTGTTTTTGGCAAAACTCACTGAAACTGGTGAGTGCATAATATATTGAATACCCAAAAAAATACATAGAAATCCCATGCACAGACCGTGCCATGGGTGCCAAAAATAATTACATAGTTCATCCAACAAACACCTCACACACCCGACTCATTTTGGCTTTCATCTTAAGATAGTTTTGTTGCTCACACCATTGACACAAAGTAGAGCTAAATTCTTTTCACATACATGCATACAAAAGAATGAAACGTGAGTTCAAGTACCCATGAGATTCTTGTGAATTCATTGGTGTTAAAAATAGCTCCCATTAGAGTTCACCACCAACTTATACACTCACACATTAACTAGCACCAACCTGAGAATCACATGAGCCAATTGGCACTCTTCTTCTACATATCACTAATTTGTTATAGGTCACTCCAAGGTTTGGAATTGAAGGAAGATTCTCAAATGGCATGTATAAGCAAAGTGACCCAAAGTTTCCAAGGTATTTTTAGTAAAATTGGTTGATGCCCACAATACAACACAACTATATTTGTTCTTGGCTCTTCTATCATCAGTCAAGGTGCTCATAAATTTTTCATGGATATGTATGATAAATTTTGGATGTTTTACCTTAGTGGAATTCGGAATATCAACTTTTGTAGTTTTGGGACTCCAAGGGATGTTCATGGGAAAGGGCATTGCCCATTAGTATTCTCTAGCTATGTGACTGTCAATGAGTATCTTTCTCAGAATATGAAGGCGGAAGTTATGGCGGAATTAGTTTGTTTCTATGTTATGTTCCAGTTCCATTCTGATTCCTGTGTTTGTCTGTTCTGAATGTCTTTGTATACAACACTTGGCGATCACGGTGTATGTGTGACGTAGCATGGACGGATTCAGATTTCTCTTGTGGGAGTGAGTGCTGAAGAGACGGAAGTAGTTATTGAATGAAGGTAAGACGTTCAAAATAGGGTAAGTCTCTATGGGCAGTTATTTGCGCTCTAGAAGAAGACAATTACATTCACGTTGATGTAGTTGGGCTGATTTTTTGGTGGAATGGAAGAAGTAATTTTTAATGCATATTGTTATCATCTCTGTGTTTCACTATTTATGAGTTAGAGTCGTTGTCGATTTTGAGTGCAGAAAGTCATCAAAATTCAGATGTTCCCCTAGAAGAAGAAAAAGAGGACACATATGTAGACAGGACAAGAAGATTTGGATGTACCAGAGGATTATCTGAGAGATAGACAAAAGGAAGAAGTGGAAGATGAACCAGATTTATTATTACAGATTCTGAGGGTCACCAAAGAAGAAATTCCGGGGGATCAGTTCCACCAGGGGGGAGTTATGGGAGTCAAGTTCCACTAAGAGGAAGTGCAGGAAGTTGAGTACCACCAGAATCAGGAATTAGATAAGTTTACAGAATCATAATTCAAATCAGAATGACTGTTGCAGAATTTGAAGTCAAATTGCCGAATCTGGAATTAGAAATGTTGTAAACGTGGAAGTCAGAAAGCAATCAAATTCCAAATCAAAGCTCTAGCGGATAAGCGCCATGGGGAGTCAAAAGAAGAAGAGGAAGAAATGCAAGGTATGCATGAGTCGGAAGCATGAAGTGGTGATGAAGAGGTATGACAATCAGTGTCACAAGATGGATGACAGCGATACTCAGTGGGGATTAACAACATCATTTTCTTCTTGGAGTGGACAAAATTAGAACAACTATGAAGGAGTTGATAGGGCACTGTTATATAAGGGACATGAAGAGGAGTATCCCAAGTGTCAGATTTTGATTCAGATTCATATTCCGAGTGAGCTTCACATTCAAATTTAGATTCAGATTGGAATTCAGATTCATGCGGAAATGCAGATGCAAATTCAGATATTAAAAGTTCTTGAAATTCCACAGTGGATGTTGCGGAAGGCTAAAGATATTGCAGCAAATGATGAAGTCATCTTTGGCAATGCAGATGGAGCTAAATCAAAACATTTAAAGGGATCTGGAATATGGGATTTGGAATTTGGAATTTGGATTGCGGACTGGAAGTTGGAATTTGGACTGTGGGATTGGAAGTCAAGAAGGAGGAAATTCGGAGGAATGGAATTGGGCAAAAGGGTCAAGGGGTACTCATTAGTGGGGGTTGGAATTGGAGTTGATCTCTTGAGATATCTATTTCCAGTGTTAGAAGATTTCGGCTACTTATGACGTATTAGTACAGACAGTCGACTAGAGAGAGAATCAAAAAATGAACTAGAATTTATCTACTGGAATGAGAACCAGACTATGTACTGAGAATAATATTTAGATTCAGATTCAGAGTACTGAATACAAAGTAAGTGTAACTGGAATATCTGCCGTGATTGGAATTACAGATGAAAGATTACAGTGAGTATGATGTGATTTACAGATAGAGTACAGTCGCCAACAACTACCAATGATTAACAACTCAAGTACAAATTCCGTCAAAATGCTAATCCAACTATGCTCAAGATTGTGCTAACTCCAATGCCAACCCGATTATAATGTGATGGGCCCTATTTATATACCTTGGGTTTACCATTGTAATTACCGTAGTAATTAGTAACTAATTCACTGCCCGTCTCATAAGAGAACGTTCCCACTTAGTGAAACTGTCTCAGCCGTCTACATCCTTCCCTCCTTTCTTGAATTTTGGCAGGATTCCAAAATTTCTAAAAAATTCCCCTGTCTGATTCTGATTTGAAGCTGAAAATCCCACCGTCTGCTTCTGATGTTGGGGATTGGACTTGACCAATGATAGAGTGGCCATACAAAGATTGCAAGAGGTAGCTGAAAAGGCCAAGGTAGAGCTCTCATCATCTACACAACTGATATCAACCTTCCAACTGAGGAAGAAAAGTCGCCACTGAATTCTGAGATGGAACTACCCACTATCCTTCCATTGAAACAGGTTCCATTTGCCCTTTGACCTGGATGGAGTCTGAGAAGTCCCAATACCAGCATTCTCCTTTTGAATAAGTCGGTAAATGGCCTCCTGCTCAAGATGATCCCGCCTTTCTCTGGTCATCTCTTCTTCATAAGGCGTGAGGGAATGATAGGTTTTGGTGTCAGGATCATAGAGTGTGCATCTGCCTTTGGTGATCCTGGTTTTGACCAGCTTGTGACAATGCGAAGCAGTATGGATCCATCCTTCTGGAAGAGGCTGATTAGTTTTGATCCGAGCTTCGAAAAGAATCTCAGCCATCTCCCTATACTGTGGTTCTAGGCCCACCTTAGCTGCAATATCCTTTTTAGGTAATTTAGAGGACTCAGCAGTAAGTTGCAGCAGCTGATTAGTGATCTTGGTCAGGCCCTTAATCTGAATCTTCCATTGCCCCATGCATATCCGGATCCTCTGCATCTCTTCTTTCAGATCATGAATATCATTGAGTTGGAGAGCATCATTGAACAGTGTTTGCCAAGTTTTCCATTCCATATTTGATCGTTCATACCAATCCTCGAGCTCATCAATAATCTTGAAGTATGTAAGGCGATCAACTAGTTCTGGATGTTGAGGATAAAGTGCTGGAAAAAATATTGGTAGTTCCGTCTCTCTTGCTGGGAAGGCATACAAGAGAACTAGAGAATCAGGCACGAATTCTAAAAAATTGAGAACATCCTGGTTCTCTTGCTGCATCATCTCTCTGGTGATTCTTACTAGTTGAAACAATTTGCAGAGAGCAGTTGCCTGTTCTCCGATTGACATTCTAGTCTGAGGTCCTTTACTTGTGGCTGTCTGATCTTCAAGAATGGCCCTTAATCTTTGATGCCAAACTCTTCTAGAAATTTTCATCTGCATAAAAAACTCCTTTAACTATTCCCTAACATCCTTCATACATTTGTAGGTTGGTTTGTTTCCCAGCAGAAGTTCTAATTGAAGAGCGAGAGAGTGACAATCTGCAGTAGACTGTCTTTGCAAATGTGGGTTGGTCAATCTCTCTTTAGTAGTGATTATCCATTCACGAACCCTTTCCAGCAACTGGACTGTGCTGGGATGCGCAAGTAAATGGCAAGTTTCTTGATCATGAAAAGCCACTGATTTCCAATGCTCCACCATTTCCTCGGCCCCGACATAAAGTCTCTGAAAACATTCTAGATCAAACATGATATCATCATCCTCCAGGTATTGTCTGGTTATGGAAGCTTGCTAATGTCTCAATTGCCTATTCAAGGTGATAAGTTGTAAGGAATGATGCTGATTAGCTATTGGTCCCTCATCTCTAACTTTTCTTTTCCCTTTAGCCTCCCTACTGAGCTGGGACTGATTTGTTGGCTGATTCCCAGTGTGAATTGGATGTTGTTCTTCTGACTGTTGATTATCCGACTTCTGCCCTTCATTCTGGCCTGATTGTTCTGGTTGTGATTGATCTCCTTCAGTTGGCCCTATGAAACCAGTACCAGGTCCTGCAGGTGGAGATGGAGGTGGGGCATCATCATCATCATTAGTATGCCCTTCTTCTTGGTCATCCTCTTCCTTATCTTCTTCCTCTTCATTCAGGGAATTTTGATGCCCAATATAATCCAGGATTGCTTGATTCATCAGAGCATTATTATACTCAACCATTTTGTCCTGCAGATCACTCTGCATAGTCTCCATCAGAGACTTCAAATTTTCCAGATAAAAGACAACGTTGCCTGCTGGATTTAAAATTGCAGCCAAGCTGTTATAAATATATCTATCAGTAAGGGAAGCCTTCAGAGCAGTATGGTGAATAAACAAGGAGTTGAAGTCAACTCTCTTCATTTTCAGCATTGTTTGAGCCCGATCTACAGCTCTCTGTGCTTCATTCCTTTCTTCCTTGATGATTAGCATATCAGATTCCTCCTTAGCTAGTTTTTTATTTAATATCTCAATCACCCTATCTGAATGAGCTTCAAGTAGCCTATGGCGCATATTCTGCTCATCTCGTGCTGTCTTAAGCTTCTGAATCTGGTCTTCAGCTTCCTTCAAGTCATCTTTAGCCTTTTTCAGTTCATCTTCTAACCCTGCAGCATCCAACATTTGTCCCATACAATGGACAATAGTATTCCAGGAAGACTGGATGAGGACTGAACATCCATCCTTTACTGTAGCTGGGTCAGAATCAGTAGGCTCATATACTGTCACTGGAGCCATATAGGGTAAGGCTGCATAATCAACTTTCTGTAGGAAGAGACGCCCTTTCAATGGATGGGTCTGCATCTTCTGCAACCTGTTCTTCTTTACCAGGTGCAAAGCCTCTTCATTATTTGAGATAGAGACACCACCCAGTAAAGTTGAAGATGCTGGGCCTTTGCCTTTGTCCATTTGTTCTTTTCCTTTGTCCACAGTTGACTGCTCTGCTACCTTCTCAGAAATCGTTGCTTTTGCCTGATCTTTACCAGTACCAAAAGCGAGTGTACTATGTCCTACTGACTGGTTAACCACAGTATTCTGAGCAGGTTGTTTATCAGCTTGGCTAACTATAGCCTTTTCAGCAGTCACCGTTTTGACCTGACTTTCTATCTGCTTTAGAAAAGCACTGCTCTTCATCAGTGTGATCTTTGGTTTCTTTAAACTGCTAGCCTAATCTTGGGTGGCCTTCCTTTTCAAACTAGTTGGAGTGATCTAACTGTCCATGGCTTCTTCATCTGAGGATATATCAATGTTCTTGGGTTCTGTAAAACTAGCTTATCACTCCAAGCCATTTTTACCTGCCATGAGCATCTAGAGCAGTGGCCCAATACAAAAATTGCCAAACATACCAAGCTTTAAAAACACTATGGGATTTCAACTTGGCAGTTTGCTGAAGCACGTTGTGTGACAGGATCTAACAAAGGTTGATAGAGACCTTTGAATTCAATGTCTTGGACAACAGCATAGCAAAGAATTTATCAGATACATATGTTGGATTATTTTTAAGACTTACTGCTTCAGCCACAAACCTGTAAGCAGTAGAATCTTCCAGTACTGCCACTGGAATCCCTTGACTGGCCTTATGCTTAGCCGCTTCATCCTCATTTATAACTATACTTATCTGTTGTGGGGTCGCCACAGACGGCTTGGGCTCATTGGGCATCCGAAATGCAAAAACTATGTCTTCTGGTGTAGCCGACACCTTTTTTACCATACACTATGGCACTGCCATCTTCAACATTGAAAGAATCAAGTACCTGCTTTATGATGTCCGCATCGAAAGCTATTCTTGTGGCTTGCAAAACGATTCGTAGATCCCATAATTGCAGCAAAGCCATAGCTTGGTCGGTGAATACATAGCGCTGAATCTTGCTGTAAGGAATGATGGGAAGGCTTGCCTTTGCAGCAGTGACAATGGCTTGGGTTTCCTCAAGAGATTCCTGTATCTTGTCTGAGCGCTTCTTCCTACCCATACACTATGAAGACGACAAAACAAGCGAAGGAGAAGAAGACTTACTTGATGCGTCAAAGCCATACCCAGGCGTCGCTAGCAAAGCTAGTCGACAATCAACTGTCTCCTCAGAAGACGAGGTGACTGTAGCGAAGATACCTCAGAGCTTGGCGATGGTGAATGAACAATGGGAGGAAATCATCGCGCAGGAGACTTGTGAGGGAAAATGCCGACTCTCCTGACTGTTATACGTGTTCGTGCCATAAAAGCTCCATTACTCACCACTCCTAGAGTTGTGTGCATCGCTGCTGTCATGGCATACATACAATGGACAAGACATCTACCCATCCTTGAAATGATTACTACTAGCGCTCCATCTGACCATTGGGTGCTAAAAAATTGAAAAGTGTGTTTCCACTAATACTAGACTGGTTTCCATTCTGGTTTGATCACACTGGTACTACTGGTACTGGTTCTGAAATTGGAACTGGTTGCACATGAAAAAGCCCAAAAATATGCGATTCTGGTATCTCTTGATTGCAGTTCCCAATTTCCTAGTACCTTGTTCTTGCCCAGACTCTCTAACTTTTGAATAGTAAAGCTTGATCTTTGCACCATTATATACTCCTGGCAAGAATAATCCAATGGTATTATTGTACCATTGGAGAAGACCCAGTCTACCTCAAATGGTCCTGCCCAGGCAATCTTCAGGTTTGGCTTCTTTGGACCCAGTCTAGACTGATAGAGAAGCACAAAATCTCCTTTTTCAAATTCCCGAACCTTAATTCGGCGATCATGCCAGTGCTTCCTTCATTGTTGAATAATTTCTTGTTCCAGCATAGCCTGTTGCCTGAGTTCATCTAACTGCATAAGTTCATCCAGGTGCTTTTTCAGATTGTGGTTGAAGTCTAAGCCATACTTCATAGCCATTCTCAGACTTGGAATAACAAACTCCATCGGAACCACAACTTCATTGCCATACACCATTCTGAATGGTGTTAACCCAGTAGTGACCTTGTAAGCTGTCCTATACACCCATAAAGCAGTCTGGAGTTTCAAATCCCACTGGTCTTGTTTCTTCTGCACAACCTTAGTGAGAATAGTCTTGATTTTCTTGTTACTACTGAGGGCGAGCTTTTTGAAATGGGGCCTCTAAACCCAAACCAATGGGCCTACCCTCACAAAATGTTCATAAAGAGGTACGCATACTACTTGGGGTACCACCTTCTTTTGGGAGTTGGAGAAGGAAACCAATCAAAATAACACTTGCACTCACCCACTCAAGAAAAACACTTTGAAAACCCCCTTACTCTATATACACTTTGGACACTTGAACACCATCAATGATTATGCAACCCAATGCCGTGCATCAAAATGAAATATGCAATTTGTGGAATAGCATTCACCTTCTCCCCATAAGAATACCCATAATACATCCAAACTCTTCCTCTCTCAAGCACTCATCAAAAAATCATGCGCACAAGACTTGCCTCTCAAACACACAAGAGAATCACTTTCATCAAACTAACACACTTTGCATAGAGAGCTCATCTCCATCTATGCAATGCCGTGACACAAATAAAATCACCATGAGAGGTAACCACATGCATATGTAATGAAGCAAAAGAGAGTTGGATTGAGAAATTTCTTTAGACCAATTGAATAAGTGTGGAGAAACAAACCAATGGTAAATTGAGAATAGAACACTTACTTGATTTCTCGAACACCTTTTAAGAGGAGGACAGACGCTGGCTAACCATCACGAATTGCGACACTTGAAAGTTTTGAAGATGATTTCATGATCATTAACATAACCATGAGAGAGATCATGATGTATTTACAAGTTATTGAGGTGCTACAAATGATTTATTGGGTTGATGGAGTAAGAGATTGTAGAATGGAAAGAGTGGAGAATAGAGTTGCACTTCCTCCAAAGAGGAGGGTTAGGAGGGAGGATGTGAAAGAGGGAGAGTTGGGGTTTTCTCTACTATTGATCAAGAAAACAACATGAAGTTGAAAATATAGGTGTGTGTCCTTGAGTCTCTCCAAGGGGGGCTATTTATAGTTGTGTAGGAGTGGGATTATGCTACACTTAATTAGAGTAAGTGATTAGACCTAATTAAGTGTCCTTTGACCACTCATTGAATATTGGACATAAAAGGGACTATTTATTCACCAAAAATATCATTTTAGACCGTGAAGGGTCCATAGGGGTGCATAATGTAGGTGGGCCCCACCATGAGGCCCTACGGGTGGCTCCTGCGGGGTATCTCAACTTGTCTGTCTTGGCATTTAGAAAGCATCTTTAGGTTGGTCCCATCACATGCAAGTGACCTTGAACACTCATTGCTCTTCTAGAAGATGAGTAGGGGAAAAATAAGATCTCACCCTCTTGATTTACAGTTCCCTTTTGCTGCGAATCTGACAGATATACACTATTTTGACCATAACTTTTTACCTATAGCTCGGAATGACATGCTTCAAAAGGAAAAATTGACCTTCTCAGCATGTTTGATATGAATTTGGACTATTCTTCACGCCCATGCACCAAGGAATTTAGTTTGGAAGGTCCACACTAGGCTAGGGAACCTTTTGCTTCCAAGTCTTTTTGTATGGGCCCTTTGCTTGTATGCATCTAAGGGGAATCATGCTTTTTCAAAAGGCTATGATGCTTAAACAAATAGAGGAGGGCCCAATATTATTTTCTTGTGAAAAGAATATACAATTGGAGTCTTTTTGAAAGGAGAGAAACTATATGTATATTCTTAAGAGATATTGGGCCACCCATGTAGGGGGCATAGAAGACTTGTAGAGAGGGACCATAATCTTTGGTAAAGACAAGTGGAGAGTTGATTTCCATGGGAATTTATCTATATGGGGTGGAAGATGTATATATTTATTTTCTACTACTAATTCACAAGAGGTAAGAAAGTTTGGGGGTATATAGTTGGTTATTGTATGCTTATTTTATTTACAAAGCAAAAAAGAAAAGGGCGGTAATATAAATATATGACTAAGGTGACATTTTTGGGAAGAGTATAATGTATGTGTCGCCACAAAGGTTAAACGAAGAGGGGGAATTTACTCTAGATAACTTAATAGCGTAGAAAAATATATACACATATGAGGAAGAGGACGTTGAGTAGGCTGACAAATGTTGCAAAAAGATGGTTACCATTTTATGCCACTCATGTTAGCCCTCCCCTTAGCCTAGAGATATTCATATCTTTAGGAGGACGGTGTTGCTTCTTTTTTTTTTTTCTCTTTTTCTTTGTCATTTTTTCTTTTCCACTTTTTTTTTCAATAGGAGGAGTGTCATACACTCTTTTACTCCATTAGACCTGCTTTTCATTACCTCAATCCCATAAATCGGAGATGGGAGGGTTTCTTTTGGGTATGTTCAGATTCCAAGGCTGGTTCTTCTTTGCACATCAAAGCTTTAAAAATAGGTGGAGCATTTGCCAAGCCGAAGGGTGCCATGTCAATTTGGAGCTTAGACGATGTAGGAAGATGAATGCCTATCAAGGGATTGATACGTTGAAAGTAGGGCTTGTGGAGTTTTCCTGATAAATCTGCTAATCTGTAACTACCATTCCCAAACTTTGTTTTTATCATGAAAGGTCCCTCCCATCTTTGCAAAAACTTTTTGTCAAATCGAGTATCAAGTCGGTTATCATAGCGAACAACCAATATACCTTCCTTCAATCCTTTCCCCTTGAGATTCTTGTTGATTTTATCCCTTTGGCTTGTCGCTTTGGTGATGTAGTGATCAATGGACTCTTCTCTATCTAGCTCAAGTCGTTGGAGATCTAAGATCCTTTCATGTAGAACCTCTTTTGGTTTTTTTGCCACTCTTGCAAGAATGCGCAAGCTTGAGAGCTCTACCTCAATGGGGAGAAGTGCCTCATGTCCATAAACTAGATGAAAAGGGGTGAATCGGGTAGATACCCTGAAAGATGTCCTATACGCCCAAAGAGCAGCCGTCAAATGGTGATCCCAATCATTAGGCCGGTCCACAACCTGCTTAGAAATGATCTTACATATCATTCCATTCACTTTTTCCACCAATCCATTGCATTGAGGATAGTAGGGTGTGGAATGCAGGTGTTTCACTTTTAACTTCCTCAAGAGATCATTCAGAAGGTTAGCCCTAAAGCCCGGGCCTCGATCTGATAATATTTCTAGGGGTGTTCCAAACCTACTACAAATATGATCAAAAATAAACTTTGATACCTCTTCAGCTGTGATTCGGGTTGTGCTTGTTGCTTCCGCCCATCGTGCCATGTAGTCAACACCCATGATGATGAAAACCTTCCCTGTAGAAGTACGAGGTAGGGGACCTATTGCATCCACACCCCACTTTTCAAAAGGGCCATAAGATATTATTGGGACTCGAGGCTCATATGTTAGTCGTCTATCCCCAGCAATTTGGCATGGCTTACATGCCTTACACCAATATTGGACATCACGATGTAAGCTCGGCCAAATAAACCTTGCTTGTAAAATCTTCCTACTTGTAATATCTTGAGAAAAGTGACCACCACAGACATCATCATGACATGAAAGAAGAATTTTCTCTATCTCTTGCACACCTGGTACTCTCCTCAAGACCAAATCTTTCCCTTTGTGATATAAATCATCCCCGATCAATTGGTAAGGTGTGGCCTTCTTAACTAGTCTATGTCTTTGCACCTTGTCTAAGTGTTTGGGACACTCACCTGCTTGTAGAAAGAAGATAATGTCTTTTAGCTCCTCTTGACCTTGATATTTGGGTTCATATAGTTTCACACCTCCTACCGCCATTTGAAGCTTTTCATTTGCGAGTAAGTCTGCTTCCTTGTTATGAGTTCTCACAATGTGTTGTACCTGTGTTGCTTTAAAACCCTTCATCAAACTTCTTACACTACTAAGCCACTCAAACAATGTACAATTCTTTCACCTCCAAGTCCCTTGGATTTGCTTGACCACTAGCAAAGAATCACCTTTTATAATAAGTCTTTGTATGCCTAATTCTTTGCATTCTTCTAACCCAAGGGTTAGAGCAGCATACTCAGCCTCATTGTTAGAGTGAACACTGGGTAGAGTGATACCTTTTCTAACCATTACCTCCTTTTGTGGGTTCAAAATGATGATTCCCCCTACTGCTTTGTCTGGTTGGTGTTGATAAGCTCCGTCAAAGCATAAAGTATGGGCATTATCAATCTCCTTCACTTTGAACTGTTTTGAGCCTTCCTCTCTTTGTAGTCGTGATCCTTCCCTTTCTCTCACTTTGTAGGTGAGAATGTCTGCAAGTCCTGCTCTTGTGCTATCTTCTATATACAAGGAAAGTGTATTCAAATTCTTGGAGTTCAAGCACCCACTTTGCTATTCTAGATGAGAGGCTCATGTGTTGTACTACATATGGTAGATTTTGCTCTAAGGTGAGAAAAACAAATGGCACAGGGAGAAGATACGATCGAAACTTCCTTACCGCAAACAAGATTGCAAAGACCACTTTCTCCATTTCAGTGTATCCCTTCTCGGCCGGAGTCATCACCTTGCTTGCAAAATAGATCGGCCTCATGTATGATGTTTTAGGATCTTTTTGCATCAAAACAACACCAATTGCTTTGAAACCTACACTTGGAGTGACATAGTAGGTCTCCTTTGGATCTGGTGGCATTAGGATTGGGAGAGAGCTAAGAATGCCCTTCACTTCCTCAAAACATTTTGCATGTTCCCTCCCCCATTCAAATGTAGATTGGCTTGCCAACCTATGCAAAGGGGCGATGGCTTCTGCTAGGATATGGATGAAGCGAGACATGTACCTCACTTTGTGGTTGAAGGTCATTAGCTCCTTAGTTGTTGTTGGTGGAGGTAATGACAAAAGGGCCTCTTCTTTAGAGGGATCCACTTGAATTCCTTGTGAAGAAACCACATGGCCTAGAAAAACCACCTGAGATTCACCGATATGACACTTCTCTGGGTTGATTTGTCCCCCAAATTGATGGAGCCTCTTAAGCCCCTCTTCAACCTTTTGGCAATGAAGTGATCTACAACTATAAATACAGAAATCATCCATAAAGACTCTTATGGATTTTCCAAAGAATGGCTGAAATACAAATATTGTGAATCTCATGAAGGTGCTAGGAGCATTGGTGAGCCCAAAAGGCATTACTCTGAATGCAAAACATCCCCAAGGTTTGATGAAGGTGGTTTTTGGTTGGTCCTCTTCTGCTATTCTAATTTGAAAATATCCTGAATACCCATCACACAGTGTAGCATTCGTGACCTGCTACTTCGTTCAAAATTTCATCTTGGAAAGGGAGAGGAAAGTGGTCCCTCTTTGTCGCAGCGTTGAGGGGTTTGTAATCCATGCAGACCCTCCACTTACCATTCTTCTTGGGAGTGACTACAATAGGTGATACCCATTAGGAGTTGGATACTGGATAGATGAAGCCAGCCTTCAAGAGTCAATTCACTTCTTGTAGGAGAGCCTTTTGTTGCACAGATCCTAGTAACCTTGACTTTTGAGCCACGGGTTTGGTCCCTGGTTTCAATTCAATTCGATGCTCTATTACATCTACACCTCTTATTTGTGAGTAGTCAGTGATAAACAAATTGGGATACCTCCTTAACATATTGATGTAGGACCTCTTCTCCTTACAAGTAAGATCTTTTGCAAGAATCTTCTCAAATCCTTCTTCAAGGTGGTGGCATCTTTCATCCCCTCGTGTGTGATTGTCTGTTGGCTTTTCTTCTACAGGAACATCTTGAGTGTTGGCGTTGAATACAATTCCCATTACCTCCAAAGAAGACTCCTCTTCACTGGTTGATGCTTCCTCATCACTTGAGTAAGGACTCTCCTCCTCGCTCTCTTCATGTGCCGTGGTTTCATAGTTGATATCTAGTTGCTTTCCTTCTTGCCAATCATACACCACCGGTTGACCCTTCTTAAGAATCAAACGACCACTTCCCCATTTTTGATCTGCATTCACAGCAATGAGCCAAGGCCTCCCTAGGATGATGGGATAGCCCTCCCCCTTAGCTGGCATGACATACATATCCACTCGTGCATCTATGTTACATACAGAGACTTTTACATTTTCAATGATCCCCAAACACTTCACACTTGAGTTGTTGGCTAGCTTAGCTTGACAATTAGAGGACTTTGTAATTTCAAGCCCTAACCTGTTCATTGATTTTTCCGTGATCACACACATTTGAGCTCCACCATCAACATATACATTAGACACCTTTTTACCCCTTATGTAAGCATCCACAATGGGCTCCACATGTTTTTGTAGCTTTGAGGCCACAACCTTAATGGAAAGATTTGCTTTCTTTTTTGGAATTCTTGTACTTACCAACTTTGGCCATTGCCTTCTTACTTTGGCTGATAGGTGCAGAAGTTGAGGCCATGAAATGTTTGGCTTTTGGGTTTGTAAATCCTCCAGGATGTTGTAGGGCTCTAGCTCCTTTCCCAATGGGAAGTCGTTGATACCAATTTCCCTTCGCCTTGATCTTTTCTTCCTGCTACTTTCAGCTTCTTCCATCTTTGACTTCTTCTTCTTGTCCCTTCTGGCTGAATTTGTTCCTTCACTTCTCATGTCTTCATCCTTATCATGTGCTCTTGTGCGTTTTTCTGCCGGCATAACATCAAAGTTAAGAGTATGCTCATCTATTACCTCTTCTAGCTTGATGATGTTGACTCCTCTTTCTTCCTCCTCATGTGGGACGGGAGGTATATTTGCTGGTGGTGGTGGTCGACGAAGGATTTGTGGGCCTTGAGCTAGTTCTTGCTGGAGAGTGAGAGGAGGCGGTCTGGGGGGATATATGTCTCCCGGAAGTCGCCTTGGATGTGGACAATTTTACATGCCATGGCCCATTTCATTGCAATTCCAACATCGCAACTCTTGAGCTTGTCTTCGTTGATTGCGATTCCCTTCTCTTGGTTGTCGTTGTTGAGGTAGGCCTTGTACTAGATTCAGAGTGAGGTTCTCAAGCTGTTGAGTTAGCCTTTGTAAAACCTCTTGTTGAGAGTTATCTCCTATTTGTGAAGATTGTGCAAGAGGGGCCCTAATTGGTGCTTCCATGGTTTGTGAAGACTCTCTCTCACTCACTTCATTCAAACCCCTTGCTCTATGTGCTTGGAAGTGTAGTTTTCTAAACTTGATGATGGCTACCTCACGTGCTTCTTCGAAGGTGGATGGGAATTTTAGCTCTACTTTAGCCTTTAAAAGTGGATACAAGCCAACCATGAATCTCTCTTTTTTTAGAAATTTAGGTGCACCACAATGATTTTCTAATGTAGCCTCCCACCTACCCCATAGATTGACAAAGGTTGCTTCATAAGAGGGATAGTCTTCAAGTGATACCTGCTTATGTTCAATAAGACATTTCCATAGTCCTTCAGAAGTATCACCTTGACCGAACTTGGAGAGGAAGCTTGCTCGCAGTCTCTCACAATTGGACTTGATTTGGGGTTGCAAGGTCTCATACCATGCTTTAGCTTCTGCTTTTAGAACCAACGGGAAGGCTCGTAGCTTTACTTCCTCTTCATCTCTCCCGGATATGAGATGTGCCATCTCCAAGTTATCAAGAAACTCTTGCGCATCTTCCCCACTTCTTGCATAGAACGTGGGAAAAGAACTTGACATTTTGTTTAGACTTTTTGAAATTTCGTTTTTTTAAAGAAACTTTTCTCTTACGGGCCGCACAAGATTGTTGAAACTATAAATCTGATTACATTAAAATGAAGATGTACACATCCATTGTTAATTCGTACTTTATCATAGGTAGAATTAATTGAAGCATTGATTTCATTGAGGCGAGTGGATCCAAATATCCTCCTTATGATAGATTGAAACCTAAACTTAGTTGCAATGATTATATGAATGGATTGCCGAGCAATAGGCCTAAAAGGTTCATTGTTTTGATCGTGATTCATGTGCTACTCCTCGTTGTTGGTTTGAAGACCTCGTTCCTTCATATGGCCCTTGAGCACCCCTTCACCACTCCTTGTTCCCGCATTTAAAACAAAATGAAAACGTGAACATCAAAAGAAGTTTCATAATTGATGATTGGAAGTATCATTGGATTGGGTGATGCTAGTATTTCTCTAAGTCTTTCTGCACCAAACATAAAAACAATGCGTTGCTGGAAAAGGACTTTTCTATCTATGTGAACATTTACTCTAATGTGTTGTGCAAAATGAAATGGATAGATGGGAACTCCATTGTTCATCACTAAAAAGTTTGAAGGTTACTTGGAAATATGTTCCTCCGTGGGGGCACCACTTTATGAGGGCGAGCTTTTTGAAATGGGGCCTGTAAACCCAAACCAATGGGCCTACCCTCACAAAATGTTTGTAAAGAGGTACGCACACTACTTGGGGCACCACCTTCTTTTGGGAGTTGAGAAGGAAACCAATCAAAATAACACTTGCACTCACCCACTCAAGCAACACACTTTGAAAACCCCCTTACTCTATATACACTTTGGACACTTGAATACCATCAACGATTATGCAACCCAATGCCGTGCATCAAAATGAAATATGCAATTTGTGGAATAGCATTCACCTTCTCCCCATAAGAATACCCATAATAGATCCAAACTCTTCCTCTCTCAAGCACTCATCAAAAAATCATGTGCACAAGACTTGCCTCTCAAACACACAAGAGAATCACGTACATCAAACTAACACACTTTGCATAGAGAGCTCATCTCCATCTATGCAATGCCCTGACACAAATAAAATCACCATGAGAGGTAGCCACATGCATATGTAATGAAGCAAAAGAGAGTTGGATTGAGAAATTTCTTTAGACCAATTGAATAAGTGTGGAGAAACAAACCAATGGTAAATTGAGAATAGAACACTTACTTGATTTCTCGAACACCTTTTAAGAGGAGGACAGACGCTGGCTAACCATCACGAATTGCGACACTTGAAAGTTTTGAAGATGATTTCATGATCATTAACATAACCATGAGAGAGATCATGATGTATTCACAAGTTATTGAGGTGCTACAAATGATTTATTGGGTTGATGGAGTAAGAGATTGTAGAATGGAAAGAGTGGAGAATAGAGTTGCACTTCCTCCAAAGAGGAGGGTTAGGAGGGAGGATGTGAAAGAGGGAGAGTTGGGGTTTTCTCTACTATTGATCAAGAAAACAACATGAAGTTGAAAATACAGGTGTGTGTCCTTGAGTCTCTCCAAGGGGGGCTATTTATAGTTGTGTAGGAGTGGGATTATGCTACACTTAATTAGAGTAAGTGATTAGACCTAATTAAGTGTCCTTTGACCACTCATTGAATATTGGACATAAAAGGGACTATTTATTCACCAAAAATATCATTTTAGACCGTGAAGGCTCCATAGGGGTGCATAATGTAGGTGGGCCCCACCATGAGGCCCTACGGGTGGCGCTTGCGGAGTATCTCAACTTGTCTGTCTTGGCATTTAGAAAGCATCTTTAGGTTGGTCCCATCACATGCAAGTGACCTTGAACACTCATTGCTCTTCTAGAAGATGAGTAGGGGAAAAATAAGATCTCACCCTCTTGATTTACAGTTCCCTTTTGCTGCGAATCTGACAGATATACACTATTTTGACCATAACTTTTTACCTATAGCTCGGAATGACATGCTTCAAAAGGAAAAATTGGCCTTCTCAACATGTTTGATATGAATTTGAACTATTCTGCATGCCCATGCACCAAGGAATTCGGTTTGGAAGGTCCACACTAGGCTAGGGAACCTTTTGCTTCCAAGTCTTCTTGTATGGGCCCTTTGCTTGTATGCATCCAAGGGGAATCATGCTTTTTCAAAAGGCTATGATGCTTAAACAAATAGAGGAGGGACCAATATTATTTTCTTGTGAAAAGAATATACAATTGGAGTCTTTTTGAAAGGAGAGAAACTATATGTATATTCTTAAGAGATATTGGACCACATATGTAGGGGGCATAGAAGACTTGTAGAGAGGGACCATAATCTTTGGTAAAGACAAGTGGAGAGTTGATTTCCATAGGAATTTATCTATATGGGGTGGAAGATGGATATATTATTTTTCTACTACTAATTCACAAGAGGCAAGAAAGTTTGGGGGTATATAGTTGGTTATTGTATGCTTATTCTATTTACAAAGCAAAAAAGAAAAGGGTGGTAATATAAATATATGACTAAGGTGACATTTTTGGGAAGAGTATAATGTATGTGTCCCCACAAAGGTTAAACGAAGAGGGGGAATTTACTCTAGATAACTTAATAGCGTAGAAAAATATATACACATATGAGGAAGAGGACGTTGAGTAGGCTGACAAATGTTGCAAAAAGATGGTTACCATTTTATGCCACTGACTACTTTTAGCCTATCCATTGCATCTGGGATAATAAGGAGTAGATTTTTGATGCTTGACTGAAAGCATATCCAATAGAATTTCCATGGTGTCATTGATAAAATGTGTTCCTTGGTCTGATACAATCTCTACTGGACATCCATATCGACAAAGAATATTCTCAAATAGAGACAGTGCAGTTGACTTAGCTGTGTTTTCAGGAAGAGCCTTAGTGACATAACAAGTAGCCATTACTATGTACTTGTTCTTCCTGGGGGTAACCTTCTTAAAAGGTCCCATAAAATCTAGTCCCCATTTCATGAACACACCCAGTGGTCATACTGGCGTTAAAGGAGTCATATCTGTAGCGGTTGGTCTACCCATTCTTTGGCATATGTCACAAGTTTTACAAAAACTTCGAACATCAGCAAATAGTGTTTGCCACCACAAACTAGCTTGCAAAATCTTCTTGTAGGTTACTTCATTGGAAAAATGTCCACCAGATTCGCCATTATGTGCTTCTGAAATAACTTGCATTCTCCCCTCCATAGGCACACAACGTCGAAGTACACCATCAACACCTAATCGATAGAGTGACCCTCCGATGATAGTAAACTTCAAGCTTTTGATGACCAAAGATTTCTTCTGGTTCTGCTTCGAGTCCTACAGAAAAGCACCTTGAGAAAGAAACTGATAAACATCATACCATTCAGGATCAACTAATTCTCCTGCCTCCAGCTAGAATAAGTCAACGTCCACTCGATCATCCCTCCAGGGTAATTCTGAATAACCTTTCGTACTTCTTGACAGAAAATCAGCTCCACAGTGATTCTTGCCAGGCTTATGAAAAATTCTGAATTCAAACTCCATTAGGAACATCATCCACCGTATCAGCCTGCCTTGAATAATGACTTTATTAATTAAGAACAAAAGAGCCTGATGGTCCACATAAAAATGAACAATTTTCCTAACAAGTAATGCCTAAACTTTGTAGCACTGAAAACCATTCCAAGGGCTTCTCACTCAACTGAGCCAATATCACCCCCATTGCCAATCTTGAAGTGTTTACATGTACATGGAAAATAACATCCCACTTTGGTTGCCTAAGGACTAGTTTACTGATAATGTCCTTTTTCAGATTCTGGAAGCTCTCCTCACATTCAACAGTCCAATTGAACTTACTGGTCTTCTTTGTGAGCTCATATATAATGGTACTGCTTGAGAAGCAAAATTATGTACAAACCTTCTATAGAAGTTAACATAACCCAGGAAAGAGCTTAGCTCAGATGCATTTATGGGTGCTTTAGATTGCTGAACACACTGGATTTTATCGTTGGCCATTTCTATTCCATTACGGGATACCACATGCACCAGTAGTTGTCCCTTCCAGACTAGGAAAACGGATTTAAATGGACTCAAACAAATCCGCTTCTCTTGACAGCGTTTGAAAACCATTTCTAGGAATAGTAGGTGATGTTCCTCATCTGAATATACAGTAAAGTCATCCATAAAGATAGCAAGGAACCGATGAGGGAATTCATTAAACATTTCCATCATACACTATTGAAAGGTAGCTGTTGCATTGCAAAGGCCAAAAGGCATCACCAGATACATGAAAGCTTCCCACTCGGTGATGAAAGTGGTCTTCGCTCTATCTTCAGGAGCAATCTGTAACTGGTTATAGCCACTGTAACCATCCATAAAGCTATACATTTCATATCCTGCGATCTCATCAAGCAAAATGTGAGTAAAAGGCAATGGAAATGGATCTTTGATAGTTTGGGCGTTGAGTTTCCTATAGTCAACACAAACTCTCAATTTCCCATTTTTCTTGGGAACTACGACTATGGGAAATAGCCAATCACTACTGGCAACCTCTGTGATGAACCCAGCCTTGAGAAGATTATCAATCTCCTCTTTGACCTTCTTAGCATAGTTGGGGTTCATTTGATATCTTTGTAGTCGTACTGGCCTAGTATCTGGCTTCAACGGTATCCGGTGATGACATACTTTAGGATCCACCCCCTTCAGGTCTGCGTGTTCCCAGGCGAATACCTCTTTGTAGTTCTGAAACATCCTGCGTGTCTTTTCCTTCATTACCGGTTTGAGATGCTTGTTGACCTTGATCATCCTAGGACTATCCTTAGAGCCTAGGTTCCATTCTTCCACTTCTTGGTCGTCTGGAAGCAACCATTCAGGCCCGCCTCCTTTTCGTTTGGTCGATTCCTCAGCATAATCCCAAGATGGCCCATTCAGTTTTGAATCAGCATTCTGATCCACCGTGTGTTCTTCAGAATGTACTGGCTCCTCTGTTGAGATGTCGAGCTCTACACCTTGAGCTGGCATCCACTACGGGTCTTGGACGCTTACGGCATTTACTCACTGGCACGTTAGGTGACTGACACGGAGGATCTCTGCCAATGATTCTACAGCTGGACTACACTTATAGTGCCAGCCTAGTACGCTTCTAGCGAGTTCACACTTAGTGACCACATGTACATATGTGCTACTTTTCATCTTTAGCACTTAGTCATTTTGTACTCTCTTTTCTGTGAAGAAGAAGAAGAAGCTTTCCATCTCTGTGTGCTTTGTGCTTGTCTTGTGTAGCTCTCTTGCATCCTCATTCTTTACATGGTATCAGAGCCAGGTGCAGGCAAGAGAGGCTAAGAGAGCAAGAGCATCACAATCCCTTCGTTCGCAATCCACGACCAGATGCCAGCTTCCAAATTGCAGTATACAGAGATTTACTGTACAAGTACAGTGGTTGTATGTACGCTTGATTGTGGACACTCGTTGAGTGTAGAAAGCGTTATAGGAACCACGATAGCAGGTTCAGCAGATTTGCAGGTTTTTGCAGATTGCAGTTATTTTGTCTTAGTGCTTCAAGATGTCTGACGGTTTCAGTCAGATTGTTACTGAGAAGCTTGAGAAAAATAACTACCCTGCATGGAAGTTCAGAATAACAAATTTCCTAAAAGGAAAAGGTTATTGGGACTATGTAGAAGGGGACAATGAAAAGGAACCAGAGATTCCCGAGGCAAATGCTACAGCAGAACAAAGGAAAGCTTTGAGGGACTGGCAACAAGGCCAGATCAGCAAAGTGATGTATTGGCTTTCTATGAGCATCACAGATGGCATGATGGGCTATCTACAGGATGCTGAAACCCCCGCCATTGCATGGAAAAACTTAGGCAGAGTGTTCGAGGTGAACACCAAGGCCAGGAAGCTTCAACTAAAGTCGGAGCTAAATCAGGTTAAGAGGAATAACCTCTCCATCAATGATTATGCTTTGAAGATCAAGAGTATCATTGAGGCTCTTGGATCTATTAAAGTCTCAGTGGAAGACGATGACATTGTCCGTGCATGCTTGGATGGTCTAGGAGATGAGTATGTACATTTTAGGTCTTCCATGAATACAAGAGACGTCATCCCTGTGTTCCAAGATTTGATTTCTATGCTTATTCTTGAGGAGAAGAACCTTGAAACATCTTCTTCTCATGGCAGAAATAATTCTGAACAGGCCTTCTATTCTAACTCCAACAGAGGTAGAGGTAGAGGTCGTGGTCAAGGCCCAAGGGGTTGCAGGGGCCAATTTCTGGAAGGTCAATCAAATCAAAACAATACAGGTGGCAGGGGAAACCAGTCTCAAGGCAGGGGGAGTCAAAGAGGTCGTGGTGCAGGATCAAGCAGGCAGCAACATACTCCAGATAGTAGAGAATGTTGGACTTGTGGTGAAAGAGGTCACATGTCATGTGACTGTCCAAAGGGAAAAGCAAGTAGAAAGAGACAACAGGGCAACTATGCATCTACTAGCAGAGATGCAGATGACAGCAAAAACGAGCGCATGTTTGTTATGCAACATGTAATGAATACAATGACTGCAGAGAATTCCACCCAAGATGATGTTTGGTATGTGGATTCAGGTGCCTCTAATCACATGACGTCTCGTGGAGAGTGGTTTAGAGATATTCTGTGTCAGGCTATGTGCAGACAGGAGATGACACAGCTCACTCCATTGCTCATGTAGGGGACATACCTCTAAATACGAAGAGTGGGAAATCAAAGTACTTAGCAGATGTACTTCATGTCCCAAACATTACAAAGAATCTTGTTTCTGTTGGACAAATGGTTGAGCAGGGTTTGCAGGTTCGCTTCAATCCAAATGGCTGTTATGTAGAAGATTTCCAGAATGGCTGCAAGCTGATCACAGAGGGCAAATGTGTGGGCAGAATGTTTACGCTGAATGTAGACATGCCTGAGGTAAAAGCTGCATTATTTGCACAGGGCACAGGTGTTGTGGCTGATGTTGACATTTGGCACAAACGCATTGGCCATGTCAATGAGCAAAGATTGCGCAGCATGCAATCAAAACAGATTGTAAAAGGTTTGCCCAAATTCAAGGTGGATGGTATGCATAAAGTGTGTGCAGCATGCCAGTTTGGAAAACAGTCAAAGGGCTCATTTCCACATGAGCGCAATGTATGTAAAAAGCCACTTGAGGTGGTGCACACATATGTTTGGGGTCCAACCGATACTGCAAGTATACATTGGGCTCATTTCCACATGAGCGCAATGTATGTAAAAAGCCACTTGAGGTGGTGCACACATATGTTTGGGGTCCAACCGATACTGCAAGTATACATGGTTGCAGGTATTATGTCTCTTTCCTGATGACCATACAAGGAAAGTATGGGTCTACTTCATGCGTAACAAAAGTGAAGTGTTTGGTCACTTTCAAGACTTCAAAGTCATGATTGAGAAGGAGACAGATAAGCAAATCAAGACATTGAGGTCAGATGGAGGGGGAGAGTACTTCTCCAATGATTTTTCAGATTTTCTGTGAATGCATGGTATACACAGGCAGTTTACATGCAGATATACTCCACAGTAGAATGGGGTCGCAGAAAGGAAAAACAGGCACATTGCAGAGGTTGCACGTGCATTGATGAATGAGAAGAACATGCCTCATCATTTCTGGGCTGAAGCTGTAAATACAGCTGTGTACATTATGAACAGGACACCTACAGCTGCAGTGCATGATGTAACACTTGAGGAAAATTTTACAGGTACAAAGCCTGATTTGGCACACTTGAAAGTGTTTGGCTGCATAGCTTACGTGCATGTACCAGATGAGTTGCGTAGGAAATTGGATCCTAAAGTAGAGAAATGTATTCTTGTGGGATATTCCCTTGAACAAAAGGGGTACAGGTGCTACAATCCTACTACACGAGAATTACGAGTGAGCAGAGATGTAGTCTTTGATGAGATGAGCAGCTGGTACAGTAATGCACATGGCACTATTGGGGCTGATGTAAAAGATGATGTGGTTGTACAAAATGTGAGGCCACAGTCACAGGTTTTGAGTGGACCACAAGAGTCCTCTTCTCGTGGCTCTATTGAGAAACCATGGAATGGTAGACTACGTACGCAGGTTACTCCACCAACAGGTACAGGGAATGTATCACGAAAAGAAAAGGAAAAGGTTGATGAACCTCCCTTTATGGTTGATGCATCATCAGGTTTTTCACATGTAGACATGGATTCAGATGGTTCTGAACAAAGTCTTGATGAGGAATTTGGAATTCCGTCTGTTAGGACACCTGGTGTAAGGAAAGTACAAGAAGATGCTAGAGGGCAAAGGAGTGACCCAGGACCGCGCAGATCTAATAGAGTCAGAAATCCAGTTCAGAAATTGACTTATGATGGGTATCTAGCGCATCACCAAGCCTACATGGCTAAGGTGATACAGGATGTGGAGCCACATGTTTTGAGGATGCAGTTGGAAATGTGCATTGGGATGATGCAATGAATGAAGAGATGGCTGCATTGGAAGCAAATGACACATGGGAGTTGGTGCCATTGCCAAGTGGCAAGAAAGCTATTGGCTATAAATGGGTGTATAAAACCAAGCATAAGGCTGATGGTAACATTGAGTGTCACAAGGCAAGGCTGGTCGCAAAGGGTTATGCACAGACGTATGGCATAGACTATGAGGAGACCTTTGCTCCAGTGGCAAAGATGACGACAGTGAGAGCTGTCATAGCAGTGGCTGCATCTAGAGGATGGATTATGCATCAAATGGATGTAAAGAATGCCTTCTTGAATGGTGAGTTGCAAGAGGAAGTGTATATGGATCAGCCACCTGGTTATGTCGATCCAGGTTACCCAGATTATGTATGCAGACTTCTCAAAGCTTTGTATGGTTTGAAGCAGGGCTCTAGAGCATGGTATGACAGGATTGCCAAGTATCTTGTCAGTATTGGTTTTAGGAGAGCTCATGCTGATCATTCACTCTATGTACGTGAGAGTGATGTGGGGATTGTGGTCATTACCATATATGTAGATGACCTTATTATTGTTGGTGACAATGCTATGGAGATTGACCATGTGAAGGGTCTTCTCAAACAGGAGTTTGAAATGAAAGATTTAGGTGAGTTGCGCTACTTTCTTGGCATTGAAGTGATCAGGACTCCAGAGGGTGTATGGCTATCACAGAGACAGTATGCTTTGGACATGTTGTCAAAGTATGGTATGGTTGATTGTAAGCCAATTTCTATTCCCTTGGATGTGAATGCAAAGCTGAGTGCAGAGAAGGGTGATGTTGTTGAGGATGTCAACATGTACAGGAAGATTGTGGGTAGTCTAATCTACTTGACTATCACGAGGCCAGACTTGAGCTACACATTAGGCTTGGAGAGTCAGTTCATGCAACTTACGAGGAAGCCACATTTGGATGGAGTACGACGCACACTTAGGTATGTGCAAGGTACTCTTGACTACGCATTGTTCTATGCAGCAGATGCACCATTAGCATTGTATGGGTATACAGATGCAGATTGGGCAGGTAGCATTGTTGATAGGAGATCTACGAGTGGCTTCATGTTCTCTTTTGGGAGTGCTGCTGTTACTTGGAGCAGCAAAAAGCAGCCTACGGTTGCTTTATCGAGCACAGAGGCCGAGTACAGAGGTGCAGCAGTTGCGGCGTGCGAGGTAGCTTGGCTACGCACATTACTTGAGGACTTGGGAGTGCAGGTGGACCAGCAGATTTTCATCCATTGTGACAACCTCAGCAACATGCAGTTGGCTAGGAACCCAGTGTTCCATGCCAGGACCAAACACATAGAGGTCCATTACCACTACGTTCGAGAGCGAGTGTTGGCAGGCGACATCGACTTGGTCTACGTCAGCACAGAGGAGCAAATAGCGGATATCTTTACCAACGCCCTCGGAGCTGAGAAGCTTCGACGTTTCCGGACTATGCTTGGACTCTGCGACATGCAGAGCTCGAGGGGGATTGTTGAGATGTCGAGCTCTACACCTTGAGCTGGCATCCACTACGGGTCTTGGCCGCTTACGGCATTTACTCACTGGCGCGTTAGGTGACCGACACGGAGGATCTCTGCCAGTGATTCTACAACTGGACTACACTTATAGTGCCAGCCTAGTACGCTTCTAGCGAGTTCACACTTAGTGACCGCATGTACATATGTGCTACTTTTCATCTTTAGCACTTAGTCATTTTGTAC
Organism: Adiantum capillus-veneris; assembly: GCF_014529385.1. NCBI lineage: Eukaryota > Viridiplantae > Streptophyta > Polypodiopsida > Polypodiales > Pteridaceae > Adiantum > Adiantum capillus-veneris. The sequence continues at coordinate 112,609,957 of NC_140953.1, read as the reverse complement.
TCTCTTTTCTGTGAAGAAGAAGAAGAAGCTTTCCATCTCTGTGTGCTTTGTGCTTGTCTTGTGTAGCTCTCTTGCATCCTAATTCTTTACATCCTCTACCATACCAGTATCAGCTGATTCCACCAACCTCCTAGTTAACTGAACTGATCTTTCCCCTGTGTTGATTTGAGTAAACTGATCTGGGAATTGCTTTTTCTGTTGTCGGCCTGCTCTTTATTTAGTAAAACTGCATTTAAGTCAATCTTTGCTAAAGGAAATATGTTCAGAGCTGATAACATTCGTTCGATCTTCTTTGCCCTGTACTTCTGTCATAACTCCTTTGGCCTCAGCTCTTTTCTCCAACTCCTAGTATTTTTCGTCTAGATCTGAATTCTGTCGCTGGCCCCTTCTATTGTTAAGGTTTGATTTGCATAGTCATGAACAGCATGTGCCCATGGGCTCCCTAGCAGCATCCCATATGCCCCTTGCACATACACAACTAAGAAGTTGGTTTTAAATTTTTCCCTGGGGTGAAAGCATGTTAACCAGTCATGCTTTTTCATGTCCCGGACAATGCTAACTAGCACAACTTTGACATATGCTAACTAGTACAATAACTTGAGCTACATCTCGAAGATCTATGACATATGATATATCAATAGAAAGCACTTGAAACAAGGAATCCAAATGTACAACCTCCGACAAATTTTGATATTATTTGTAAAAAATTTACCGGATGCCCAACTTTTCGAAGATGTGCTAACTTGAAACTGCTAGCTAGCACAAAAAGCGCGACAGGTTAACACGCTTTCACCCTTTGCCTACTCTTATCTGCATATTTTCAACATGCGCGTAGCTTGTACCACTCTGTGATCTTGATTCGTGATGCCCATTCTCTGCAGGAGATGAACTTCCATTATATTGACTCCTGCTCCCCCATCCAAGATAACACTTGAAAGAGGTTCCCATTGCTTCCTAACCTTGTAGTCCACCTGAATGAGCGGAACTTCATCATCTCGAACGATCGTAAGGTCCACTGTTCTGGCCTCCTCTTCAGCTTTCCTATGCTGTCTGATGAAGTTTGCCACTTCAGGCAAGGTTTTTCTGATATCCTCTAGCTCTACAGTCAACTTCTGAATTCTATCATAAATTTTAACATGGATTTCTTATTTCTCTTGGTCAGACTGGTTGTTAGATCTCGAAGAACTGGATGTATCTTCACACTGCCATTCCTCTCTTGCAGTGCTTCCAATCCTTCTATCAACTCTCAATTCATCAGCCATTCCTTGTACCGCAACAAGCATGGTCTCAGGTATTCCCGTTACTGGCTGATCTTTCTCAGTTGATTGGGCTGGTATCTTCTGAATGAATCTGGCTTCAGAACTTTCTGGCTGCTCTGGTAGCTTCTTGGCTAAATCCTCTGTGATTTTAGATGCTAGTTCTCTCTGCTCTTGCCATTCATCTACCACCTTCTCTTTACCCTTGGCCTTCCAAATTTCTCTTTGTTGAGCCCACTTGCTGTTGTCAGTAGTGACTGCTTTCTCTGAAGTATATGGAATTTCTTCAATTACTACGCCCTTGCTTCTTGTGACTACCCATACTGGGACTCGCTCTGGTGCTTTAGCCTCAGTAGCAGTAGTTGCAGGTGCATATGGGCATTGGGCTGCGAAATGGCCGTACTTCCCATAGTAAGTATAGCAATTCATAATCCGACTTTGGAAGTTGCCACGTCCTCTGCCTCCGCCTATACCCGTTTGGAATTGGCCGCATCCTTGACCAGTACCACTGGTACCTGGTCTCTCCTCCCAAGATACTTTGGCGGTTTCTACTTTCATTGGTTCAGTATAGGCTACCATTGATAGGTCTTTGCCCTTCTTAAAGTGATGAATCCTGATACCACAATTGTTCCATAAATGAGCAAGAGCCTTACAGTAAGTACATTGTGGGCACGTGTTGGAGATATGGTCCTTGGATTTGCATTTCGAACACCAAGTCTCCATCTTTCGAACTGGTTGTCTGGTGTGGCTAATCTCGGCAATCTGTCTATCCATTTTTTCAATCTTCTTGGTCCAAGATCCCTTCTTTGACTTATACTTGGACCGTTCATTAGAGATTCTTTCAGAGCTGCTGGACACCTCACTGGAGTCAGAATTCTCAGTAGCAGAGCTACTGCTACTGGATCTTCTCTTTTTGTGGCTCTTTTCCTTCTTGGCCTACTGTTCCAACTTCAGTGCCCATTGTACTAGATCATTGAATTTCTTGGTTGGAGCTGGTACCTCCTGATCCCTAAGCATTTTGCTTCTAAAACCATTCAAAAACCATGCCCTCAACCTCTTCTCGGATGGCGGTTCCAGTAACTGCTTGGTTAGCTCCTTGATTTTTTCCACATAACTTCGGACTAATAGATTCCGCTGCTTGATCTTATCCAATTCACAGAGGATATCTCCTCTATTGTCAAAATATTCCAGTTTGAAGGCTTTAAGCAATTTCTTGTAGGATCTGAGATGACAGGCGGGGTAATGGTAATACCACTTTCTCGCTGCCTCCTTCAAGGTTTGCGGAAAGTATTTCTCCCAATCATCTTCATCAATATTTTTCAATTCATTATACTGCTCAAAAGCCTGTATGTGAACGTCTGGATCATCCTTCTTACCTCCCTTGAATATTGGAAAAGAAATTTTCAAGGAAGCTGTGTAATCATTTCGATTACCACTGATTCTGTCGCTTCTCTTTTTGGATTCAGAACGGCGCTTAGAAGTCTTCTTGCAATTGTTAGTGTCTGCATCCCAATCAATGTCTGTTTCTATCTCTGTGTAAGTGTTCTCTTTGGCCTATCGGCTAGAAGTACGGTGACTGCCTTTACTTCCCTAGGTACCCTCATCTCCCTGCCTGGACCAAGAACTCTTGGCTTTCCGTGCTTTCCTTTTTGCCCGTCTGCATCGAGAATGACTGGAGTGCTATGAGTCCTGCATCTCATCAGCCTGATTATGCTCCTTGTGAGCCTCAGTGCCAGTCACCTTCTCTTGCTTAGGGTTAGACTCTCTTCCCGACTCCTGAGGAAGAGGATTAACACGGATGGTGGATTTTCGGCCACGACTGGATTTGGATGCCCATTGCTGAAAACTTCCAACTAGGAGAAGAGTCTTTCAGTCAACAAGCTTCAGCTCGAGCCACCGTGATCGCCAAAATAGAATTGGAGCTGATCTCTTGAGATAGCCAATTCCAGTGTTAGAAGATTTCGGCTCTACTGATGATGTATTAGTTTAGACATTCGACTAGACAGAGAATCAAAAACTGAAATGGAATTTATCTACTAGAATGAGAACCAGACTATGTACTGAGAATAATATTCAGATTCAGATTCAGAGTACTGAATACAGAGTAAGTGTAACTGGAATATCTGTCGTGATTTGAATTACAGATGAAAGATTACAGCCAGTATGATGTGATTTACAGATAGAGTACAACCAACAACAACTGCAATTGATTGACAACTCAAGTACAAATGCCGTCAAAATGCTAATCCAACTATGTTCAAGATTTTGCTAACCCAAATGCCAATCCGATTACAATGTGATGGGCCCTATTTATATACCTAGCTTGGGTTTACCATGGTTATTATCGTAGTAATTACTAACTAATTCACTGTCCATCTCATAAGAGAACGTTCCCACTTAGTGAAACTGTCTCAGCCGTCTACAAGGGTACTCAGCTTGAGGCTAAAAATTTGTTTAGTACTGATGTGACCCAATTAAGGATGAATATTTTTTGGGTGAATCTTGCATGGTGTGCCCGAATCGAGGTGAAACTTCATCATTATAAGACTAACATTAGGAAATTTCAGAGGTCATTTGGAGGGCCATATGAAGAGAGAGAAAAATAGAGCGCGTCCAATGAGCATGAAGGCTACGTTACGTAGGAAAGTACGTGGAAAGACTCAAAAAATAGGAAAATAGCATAAAACTTTCACGAAACTAGGATTGTAGCATAGTAATTTCCTTCCTTTTACCGAGCTTTTAGGTGCTTGCATGTGGTCCCACTTCTGATATTCTCTTATGGTCATTAACGTACTGGAGGGTGACCATTAAGCCCGCACAAGATATTGGAATTCTAAAACACTTTCCCTCCATTACAATGCTTTCAAAGTGAATCTCCCTCCACTAAAGCTTTTCTCTGAGAGCTATGGCGTCCACGTCTTCTCGCCCAAGAGCCTCCAGGTGTTTACTGTCTCTCACACCAACAACCAACAACTGCACTTTGCCTAGAAGGCCAAGTAGTAGCATATCCTCAATTACAATACCAAATTCAATAAGTGGAGAGAACCAATGGGTTGGACAAAGGATAAACAAAGGTTCATGGGTCCTCATGCAACCAAGAAGACCCAAGAGGTCGAGTGGTATCAATGTTTACCGCTCAGCATGGAAGGCCAGAGTGTTGGATTTCAAAGTTGAAATCGGCAAAAGATCTGTAAAGGAAGTTCTTGTTCAGCATGTGTTTACCCATCCTGAGGTGATAGAAAATGGTGGAAATGTATCAGATATACATCAACCACGTTGCAATTGTAAGTACTCTTGACATGTGAACTTACTGATACTCTCATTATAACTTTTCTTATATATTTTGCAATGTTTCTCCCGCTTGTTATGAGTAATGTCTCCATTCTTCACAGCTCAATTACATTAGATTTGTCATTTGTACTTATTGATACTCTTAGTTTAACTCTTCTTATATATATTGCAAATGTTTATCCCTCTTCTTATGAGCAATGGGAGCCTGTGGAGTGCATAATAGGCCTCTTCCATGTTGTTCATGCCCACATTGGTTCTCTACAGTACTCAGAGAGGAGCAGCAAAAGACTGGCTGATGAGGGAATCTTTTTTTATGACCACTTTTACCAACTCAGCTCAGGGAATAAGAATGGCATGTTGGTGAAAGTGCCTCTACCAACCGATTGGAACACTGTGGACTGGCCGGTTCCCGAGGAAACAATGGTGGAGGCAATGCGAAGTAAGCTCTACAAGGATATACAAAGGTCTCTACGTAGCTCTATTCCTACCAAACTGGTTAGAATTGCAAACTTTTGTCCTGTTGCACTCTTCATAGAGCTGTTTCATAGCTACAACATCCGAGTTACAAAAACTATGTTCATGTGCAAGTCATTTCAGCAGTCATCGTGCGACAAACTTCTTGACAAAGGATGGTATGCAAAGGAAGAGATTGGTTTACGGTGTGAGGTCGCGCTTGATACTCTAGTTGTCAAGTACATGATTGCAAGCCAATCACTGTTACTCTCATTTTGGTATATGCGATCACAAATGCTAAACGGTAAGTACATTCCTATGGACCAGGTTTCTGCAGGTTTGGAAGATAATCCTACTGTGGATGTGGAAGTGATTGATAAAGAGCATGGCCTACTATTGGTGGTTACAATAAGGGAGCTATGCAGTCTTCAGCATTTGCGAAATGACATCATTGAAGAGTCAATGGACAAGGACCTATCAGATTTTTCCTTTTTCCTAGCTGGCCGTAAGGTGATGCGGCGAAGGGAAAAACATATTTTGTGCAAAGAGTTGGATGGTCGAGTTGAAGTAGTGTCAATGTAACAGATATTCTTGTGAACCCAAGTGTATACAAATGACTTTCAAGACATGAAGTTTATTGATCTCATTTTTCAATTGTGCCCTGTGAAAAAGTGTGCTTGAAATACATTTCTTTACCACGTCAAATCTCTCTCTCTCTCTCTCTCTCTCTCTCTCTCTATATATATATATATATATATATATATATATATATATATATATGTTAGACAAGACAAAGACATGATAGAAGAATCATCTTAATTCATTAGAAAGTACAAACTCGTCCGTGAACAATGGACTGAGATACAATTTCTGTAAGTATGGAATCAGAATGTCTTCAAGGTAAAAATCGAGGAATGCCCCTCGAAAGAAGGTGGTGAGACAGTTGTTCCCGGCGGATTTAGTTCTCCCTTTTCAGTAGTATCATCAATTAGTAGTGTATTAGTTGCATCAAAGGGTACACCGATTTGGCTAAACAGTTTCTACAAAAGAGGTAAGTGTGGTTTTTTAGGGTGGTAGTGGCCCTCAACGGTAACGCATTTTCTTTGATCATACAAAAAGGAAAAATCTAACGTGTGAGCGTGGCATACACTGCAAACTATTGCAACTAGTGGCGACAAGTTTTGCCTTTGCATTGAAGACCATATGGCAACTCTGAAGCGCGGAAGAAGAAACTGAATAAATTCCTTGGTTCTTGGACGAACCACGACTCGACAAGTTCCCATCCGAAACGTTTGCAAATCCTCAAAGGGTTCTCTGTCACCGAGAGGCACCCGCATTAGCAGCAATCCATTGACTTCCAAGATAATCAACCTCTGTAAAAGTTGACAAGTACATATAAGTAGTTAGAAGCTGAACATATTTTTCCATACTTGAATAGACATTACCGGAACAACCGTATCTACAGGTAGCAAGGGTCCATACTGGGTCTCTGTAGTGTTCTTGTCGTTGTTGCTCTCCTCCGCTTTATCTTCATAGTCATCATTCACATCTTCATCAGGGGTCTCCCCCATGGCTCTTTCTGCCTCATTCAAGGTTTCCTCCAAGGTCTTTTCGTCTCCCTCGGTTGATCGGCTTGCCTCATACATCCTTGCCTGATCCATATCATTTTGCTCATCCCTAGGCCTGCTTTCCTCATCCATATCCTTTTGCTCATCTATAGGCCTGCTTTCCTCATCTTGGGTTTCAACCATAGGCTCTTTTGGCTCCTCCACTGGCTGACTTGGCTCTTTCATTGTCTCCTCCGGTTGTACCTTAGCACCTTCCATATGCTCATTTGACCTTTCCTCATCCTCGGCTCTTTCATCTTCTGTTGATATGACCCCCTCGGCCCGTTGTGATTCCACTGTATCGGATGTAGGGGTTTGTCGTGGTGGCACGTCATGTTTTGTAAGATCAATAGTGCGCTCATCCAAGCCGCTATCTTCAAGCTCTCTAGGGCTAGACATAGTAAGCAGGTGTTGTATTAAACTTACCCGGTATCTTTGCAAATAATCATATGTGTAGTTTTTTAAAGCACTCTGCAAAATTGAAAGACCACATGGTGAGAATTCTTTTATAGACTAAACCAAAACTAACTGAATGCATTGCCAAATGGGTACCTTAGTCATGAAAGGTTTTAATGCAAAGTAGCTTTGTAGGACATATTCTGCATGGAGAAGACATCTCCAGCCGCAAGAATTCCCATCGGTTTGATTTGGGACAGGTACTTCTTTGATTGGGGCCTTGTATAGTTCATACCTTCCACATAGCTTGCCATAGGCAAGCAACAACCTCTTTATACAACTGCACAAAGCAATGTCAAGATGTTAGCATGAGGCTTCAAATTTACATGGATATCTATAAGAAACAATTTTTGATACAAAACACTTATAGCCTAATTTCAGGGTGGGTTCCTTTTATTGAATTGAACACCCACACTGCTGGTTGGTCAACATCAAGGCATATGAGACTCCAGTGATGGTTGTTCTCATATGGAAAGATGATCACAGTAACTTCCAGCATAGCACAGTGGAGAAACCAACTCTCAAAGGTCCCAGATGGACTGTTCTTTTGTCTAATAATCACTGACATTTGTGGAACAAGAAGAAACACCTCTGTGTGAGTGTGCAGTGGGAGTTGACTTTTGATCAGGCTGCAGAGACTCTACCTGAGTTAGCAAACCTATTATCTGAGTTTTCAAAGCTAGCAAGATAGTAACACT